>NW_005357451.1:1265180-1282583 GCF_000412655.1 Myotis brandtii | reverse complement strand
CAGAGTAGGGCGGATAGGGAGGTTGTGGCCCCGCCCCCTGTCACACACAGAGCTGCAGGGCGATCAGGGGGTTTGGGCGCTGCCCCCTGTCACGCTGATCCCGGTGCTGGGAGGCATATTACCCTTTTACTATATAGGATAGAGGCCTGGGGGCCGGCTGGTTTGCCCTGAAGGGTGTCCTGGATCAGGGTGGGGGTCCCCACTGGGGTGCCTGGCCAGCCTGGATGAGGGGATGATGGCTGTTTGCAGCTGGTCACACACCCTTCAGGGTGGGGGTCCCCACTGGGGAGGCTGGCCAGTCTGGGTGAGGGGCTGAGGGCTGCTTTCAGGCTGGCGGTTGTTGACTGAAGCTCCTAACCGCTCCTTTTTTTTCTCTTTTTTTTATTTTATTCTGGGCCAGCTTTAGCTCTGGCTCTAGCTCTGAGGCTTCGTATCTGGTTTGTTTGCCGTTCTATAATCGAAACAATGTATAACTTCAGCTCTGAGATCCCGGCAGGCTGAAAGCTGGTTTCTAGGGTTTTGTTTAGCTTCTTATTTGCAACATAGTACATTGTTGCTTAGAGTTGCAACTCAGAGGCCGGCAACGTTGGAGTCTGCAGTCACTGAAGCAAGGAAGCCTCATGTTCGCTTCCAGCTGCCTGGCTGCTGGCCGCCATCTTGGCTGACAGTTAATTTGCATAAGGATATGCTGATTAGCCAATGGGAAGGGTAGCGGTCGTACGCCAATTACCATGTTTCTCTTTTATTAGTGTAGATGATTGCTGTTTCATCCAAAAACGCTATCATTGTCTCAATAGTGTTTTCTACATAAACAAACAAATTAGATAATTCCTCAATTCCTATTTTCTCAGAAGTCTTTCCTCCTGGAGCCCTTTACTTTTTCTTCTCTGCTTTGGGTTAGTTTCTCTCCAAGACAGCTGCATGCCCTTTGTCATCATCCTATGTTGGATCCCCTGTTCCTTTAAGCTTCTTTCCTCATTTACTCCTTTCTTTTGGTAGACCATATCCTCCAGTCATTTCTGAGTGCTGCATAGAAGATATTTTTTGAGTCCTGGAATATCTGAAGATATCTTTATAACTACAATAAGCTTTGTAGTGTTTTTATTTTAATATGAATGGAAAGCCAAATATCACCAGATATTTAAGGAAGGCTCTTGATTTAAAAAAAATACACAAATAACAGAGCCTTTGTCAGTGTTTCTCAGTGGTTAGAGTGTCAGCCCATGCACTGAAGGGTCAGGTATTCAATTCCCAGTCAAGGGCACATACCTGGGTTGCAGGTTCAATCCCTGGACCTGGTTAAGGCATGAGTTGGAAGCAACTCAATGTATCATCTCTCTCACATCTCTCTCTCTCTCTCTCTCTCTTCCTCCCTCTCTTCCACTCTCCCTAAAAATCACTGGGAAGAAAATATCCTAAAGTGAAGATGAACAACAACAAAAAAAAAACAAGAAAAAAACAAAGAAAACTTGAGAGAGGCGAGAGGGAGAGAGAGAGAGAGAGAGAGAGAGAGAGAGAGAGAGAGAAAGAAAGAAAGAAAGGAAGGAAGGAAGGGAGGAAGAAAGAAAGAAAGGAAGGAAGGAAGGGAGGAAGAAAGAAAGAAAGGAAGGAAGGAAGGGAGGAAGAAAGAAAGAAAGGAAGGAAGGAAGGGAGGAAGAAAGAAAGAAAGGAAGGAAGGAAGGGAGGAAGAAAGAAAGAAAGAAAGGACTGGGACCTGAATAAAATTTAAAAATAAATAAGTTAAATGTTCAGACATGTGAGAGAAGATGTTGCAGCTAGAGGGAAGAAAAAATAAGATAGTATAAAAATGTAAGTCAGTGCTTAGATCCTGAAATTTTAACATATGGCATAAAAAGAGAATCAGCCCCATAATCTCTCTGGTTGGTTGATATTGCATTGTTGGATATAGCCTAATGTAATTACCATTTTGTGTACCTGAAAATCACCTGGAGACTATGGGTTTAACATGGTGGGATACACAAAGACATTTATCCGCTTTTTTTCTCCCAAAATTCCATTAAAATTATAATAAGGGAAAATTTTAAAGCCTTCATTGTGAAATTATGACAGAAACCAAAATAAAGAAAGAGAAACAATAGAAAATAAAGGCAAGGTTTTGATCAGAGAAAACTTTGCAAAAATGATAATTATCACCTTCAGAGAGATAACAGAAGATAGAAAGTAGATAGAGGCGGGGTAACTGACTTAGCCTATGGCAGAGAATAATGCACATAGGCTTATTTCCCACCAGTATATTACTGCAAGGTCATTTCAGCTTCCTCCCAAAGCTTGTTCACATCTATTCTCAGTTTTGTTTTTGTTTTGTTTTTTCCCATGGGTAGAGCTTATATACTCTAGGCTTCATTGTCTGATTGAACAGTAAGGTAAGCAGATTCTCAAATGTCAGTATTTAGAATTCTTGAAGAACAGATATCTTAATTTTGATTAAGTGTAATTTATTAATATTTTCCTTTATAATTACTGTGTTTTGTGTTCTGCTTAAGAAATTTTTGCCTATTTCAAGTGGTCATAAAGATATTTTCCATGTTATATTCTACAATTTGTATTGCTTTACCTTTTGCACATATTTACATTTTCAATCCTCTGAGAATTTATTTATGTTAATGTGAAATAGGGGTCCTCTTTTGTATGGATATCAAAATGACCCATTTATTTAAGTAAAGCATTCTTTCCCTGTTGCACTTCAACAGGTGACCATGTATGTGTAGGTCTGTTTCTAGATTCCCTGTTTTATTTCATTATACTAATTTGTCTATAAATGCACCAATACCATACTACCCTAGTCAATATATATTCGTGATAGACCCTGATATATGGCAGTTTCATTTTATGAACCGTGATAATCTAAAAATAAAAGTCCTTTCAAAGTGAGAGGCAACAAGTATTTACTTGAGATAAAAAAGAATAGTTATTTTGGGATCACTGATTCAGGCAGAAACCCAAATAATATTCTGATTAGGAAACAAAAGCAAGGGATGTCTATGAGAAAGGAAAAGGGAGCAATTATATCAATAGAAGAAAAGTATTTATATTGGTACAGATAACATAACAAAGTAATGCTAATTCTAAACAATGTTTTCAATTTTCAGTCCAGTAGCCAACAATCTGGTAGTCATATTTGCTTTCTTGATATCTTTGAAAACAGTTCTTTGGGACACAGTGTTACTTTAAGCCCAGTCCAAAGGTTATTTATCCCTGTTTCAACATTCCAAAAGTTTAAGGCATAAGACATGCAAGACAGTTCCTCTGGGATGGCACCTCTGACACCATTTTAAAATGGCTCCATTTATTACTTTTGACAATCCTCTTTAATGTTGCTTTTCTTGGCTATTCTCAGGCATTTGCATTTCCAATATAATTTTGAGAACCAACTTGTCAATTTCTACATAAAATATGCTGGATTTTCATGAGGATCAAAATATATCAATTTTCAATAAATTGCCATCTTTACAATTCTGAGTCTTTCAATTCATGAACATAGAATATCCCTCCATTAATTTTTGATTTCTTTAATTTTACTCAATAATGTTTTATAGCTTTCTGTGTGGGGTTTATGCAGAACTTTTGTTAGACATGTTCTTAGGTATTTGATGCTATTATAAAATATATAATTTTTCTCAAATAATAACATTCAGTGATTTTTGTGTATTGATCTTGGTACCAGAGAACTTACTATATGTACTTACTATTTCTAACATATGTGTGTAGATGGATTTTCTTATTAAATAAGTGTTATGTGCAAATAATAATGCCTTTATTTGTTTCACTTCCAACCTTTTTTCCTTCCTTTATTGCACTAGTGGGATCTCCAGTACAATCCTATATAATAAAAAGCCTAATACAGTGGGGCCTTGACTTACAAGTGTCCCAACTAACGAGTTTTTTGAGATACTAGCTGTCTCTCGGCCGATTTTTTGCATTGAGTTGATAGAGTAATTTGAGTTAACGAGCTCCTTAACGAGCTCCTTAATGAGCTCGGTCTCAGAACGAATTAAACTCGTAAGTCAAGGCCCCACTGTATGCAAATTGTCCCCTTGGGCAGTCATTCAACTGGGAGTTTGACTGGGAGACCGGGAGCTCGCCCGCTCACTATGACGTGCACTGACCACCAGGGGGCGGAGAGGAACATGGCAGGCGTCAGTGATGTGGCACTGGCAGTGGGAGGCAGTGGAGGCACTTTGGCCCCAATGGGCCCCTACAAGAGTGGGACCACAGCAGGATGGTGGAGCAGGTGAGCGGGTGGCACCAGGCCAAGGCGGGTGTGAGCAGGGGCCTGATCGCCTTGCCAATCTCCCCACAGAGGGCAAACAGTAGACCAGCAGAGGTGGCAGGGGGTAGGCCACCATCCAGCACCCAGGCACTGGTGGAGCAGGTGAGGGGGTGGCACCAGGCCAAGTTGTGGTGCCAGGCAGGGCTGCAAGACTGCGAAGCTGAGGGCACAAGCTGGGGCCCTATCTCTGCAGGCCACCTCAAGGGACGCCACCCATGCATGAATTCGTTCACTGGGCCTCTATTGTTGAATATAAGTGATGATAACAGGTATTCTTTCTGACACTCTTAGAACAAAAGTTTTCAATATTTCAACACTGAACATGGTCTTTGCTGTAAGGTTTTATTTTATACTAGAGGCCTAGTGCACAAATTCATGCACGAGTGGGGTTCGGCTGGCCCTTCCCGATGGGGGCCCATCGGGCTGGGCTGGCAGGGGGAGGGGCCACAGGAAGTTGGCCAGCTGGCCCTGCCCCTAATAGAGGTGGGGGGCAATCAAGGGCAGGGCCAGCTGAGGAGAGGGGCTGCAGGCTAATTGGGGCCCAGATGAGGCTGGTTGGCTGCTGCAGTGCGCATCATAGCCACTGGTCATTTTGGTCATTCTGGTCATTCTATATATATATTAGAAGCCCGTTGCACGAAGATTCAATAGGCCTTCCTTCCCCTGGCTGCTGGCACCAGTTTTCCTCTGGCACCTGGGACCCAGGCCTTCGGTCCAGCTGCAGTGGAGAAGCCAAGCCTCTTCAGTCTTCAGTCTTCAATCTTCACTCTGGCCGGAGCCTTCAGTCTTTGCTCTGCGCCTGTGTATGCAAATTAACCGCCATCTTTGTTGGGTTAATTTGCATATTCATGCTGATTGGTTGGTGGGCGTAGTGGAGTGACACCAATTTGCATGTTTCTCTTTTATTAATGTAGATTATTCATTACATTAAGTAAATGTGGCTTGTTTTGTTTTATTGTTGTTATTGTTGTTGCTAATCCTCACTTGAGGATATTTTTCCATTGATATTTAGAGAGAGTGGAAGGGAGAGGGAGAGACACAGAGAGAGAAACATCGATGTGAGAGAGACACATCAGTTGGTTGCCTCCCACATGTACCTTGACCAGAGCCAGGGATTGAGCCTGCAATCAAGGTACATGCCCTTGACTGGAATTAAATCCAGGACATTTCAGTCCATGGGCTGACGCTCTGTGCACTGAGCCAAACCGGTTAGGGCAAGGAAGTGTTATTTTTATTCCTGGTTTGCTAAAAGTTTATGAGTTTTTCAAATCATAATTTTAACTCTAACCTATCTACTGAGATTACCATAGGCTTTTTCTAACTTCTCCTTCTTTTCTTATTTCTCCTCAATTGATATTTATTTATTTAGTTAATTTATAATAAATTTAATGATTTTTCTTTACAATAACTTAATATTCATTATTAGCAAGGATTCAATAGTCAATCAACTCATAATAAAGTATTTTTAAAAATGTTAACTACACCATAGGAATACAGAGTGTTCAAAATTAGAGTTATCAAAATTTTGAAATATTAATTAAAATCTTTTTGAATGTCATTTAACCTTTAAATTCTTGGGCATGAATGCAACTTGGCTATGATAAATATCTATTTTATATATCACTGGATTCAACTTTATAATACTTTAAGATAATTTTTCATTTATGTGCATCAGAGAGATTTATCTTTAAATTTTCTTATTGTATTCTTGTCATATTTTGTTATATTATTCTGATCACATTGAGTGAATTAGGAAACATTTCCTTGTTTTCTATTCTATGGAAGAAATTGTATAAGATTGGTGCTACTTCTTTGTTAAATACTTTGGAGAATTTACTGACATCTGGAGCTGGAGTTTCTTTTTTTTGTAAGAAAGTTTTTAATTACAAATTCAATTTCTTTAATAGATATAATACTATTCAAATGTCCTATTTCTTGTGTAAGTTGGTATGTTGTGTTTTTCAAGAAAGTTTTCTATTTTATGAAAATTGAATTTTAAGTTTAAAATACCATCTTATTTTTTAAATATCTGCAGGATCCTTTTCCTCTTTTCTCCCTGATATTCGTTATTTGTGACATCTTTTAATTTTCTTTTTTTGTCTTGAACAATTTTTCAAGGAGTTTTTCAATTTTATTAGTCTTCACACAAAAAGTAACTTTGCCCTATTGGATTTACTCTATTATATGATATTCTTTCTATTTAATTAAATTTTGCTTTTGTCTTTATTATTTTCCATTTACTTTCACTGAGTTTAATTTGCTTTTCTTTACCTAATTTCTTGAGATAGATACATAGATAATTAGATCCTTCCTCCTTCCAAACTCCTACCATTGTTTCACGTTGGTGAACATAGAACTCAGCCAACATATGAGCCTGGCTGCGGGGGGTGGGGGACTCACAAGGTAGGACCATTATGATACAGGGCAGAACAAAGGAAGGAGAAGGAATGGATACGACAGCCCACATAGGCACATGTCTAAGACAGACAGTGAAATATGAAGAAAAAAGATGGGCAGGAAATGATTACACACTTTAACTTCTTAAAGGGTTGTTATATGGGAGAGGTCTGAATAGGTTATGTATGAATCCAGAAGTCAGTACCAGAACTAATGGGGGAAATTATATTACAGCTCAATATAAGAAAATAACTTTTAACAATTAGAGCCACACAAAAAAAGAGGAGCTAAAATATAGGGAATCAGGCACTCCCATAAATTTTTAATTGAAAAGCATTTTGACAGCCCTGACTGGTTTGGCTCAGTGGATAGAGCACCAGCCTGTGGACTCAAGGGTCCCGGGTTTGATTTTGGTCAAGAGCATGTACCTTGGTTGCGGGCACATCCCCAGTCGGGGGTGTGCAGGAGGCAGCTGATCGATGCTTCTCTCTCATCGATGTTTCTAACTCTATATCCCTCTCCCTTCCTCTCTGTAAAAAATCAATAAAATATATTTTTTAAAAAAAGAAAAAGAAAAGCATTTTGACAAAACGTATTAGAATTTAAAATACTCTCGCTCAACAAATTTAGTTTTCCAGAGGAGGGAGAAGATGGCGGCTGAATAGCCAGACCTTTCTTACACCTCCTCCCTGGGCCAGACTGGAAATAAAACTAAATTGGGGACATTCACCCAGAATTACCAACTTACCTCCAGCTGAGGAGGAGATATATATCAAGGAAGGACAGAAAACACTTGGAAACTGGTAGGAAGGGCGAAGTTGTGAGAGGGGCTGACCCAACTTTTAAGGGTGGCAGATTGAGAGTGAAGAGGGATCTCTCAGCTGTGGGAGGGTTATTTCCCTGAGAAGATCAAGGCCCAGAACCCAGACTGTGCTCCACAGCCTAGAGCACCAGAGCCAAAAAAAGCGGCCCACTTAACATCAAGTCATAAACGGTGGCAGCGCTTCTCACCGCCAGGGAGTGTGGGGCCAGTCAGAGTTAAAGCCACACCTTTGTTTTGTTTTGTTTTGTTTTGTTTTGTTTTGTTTTTTAAAACCCAGAGAAGATCATTTGGAGGGATTCGGTGGATGCTTCAGTGGAGGGAGGGCAGTACAGACTATGGTGCCAAAGGAGAGGCAGGGGTAGGAAGCATTGAGGGGAGACGTAAAAAAGAGGCAGCTGGGGGACCTGCATTAGGTGGGACCCCCAAACTGAAACAGCCATTTTTCCTCAGAGGCACTGGCCCTGTCCAGAAGCCAGAGCTCAGGAAAAGGGAAAAAAAACACCCTAGGTCAGTGGTTGGCAAACTGCGGCTCGCGAGCCACATGAGGCTCTTTGGCCCCTTGAGTGTGGCTCTTCCACAAAATACCACGTGCGGGCGCGCATGTACAGTGTGATGGAAACTTCGTGGTCCATGCGCAGAAGTCGGTGTTTTGTGGAAGAGCCACATTCAAGGGGCCAAAGAGCCGCATGTGGCTCGCCAGCCGCAGTTTGCCGACCACTGCTAGGTGATACAGCCCACCACACCATCAGGAACCCTGTCTGCCACACTCTGCATCTTGACTTTTGCAGAGGAGACAGCAACAGAAGCCAAGCCTAGAGATTTGAATAGTCCCAGGAAGCATCAGTCACTGGTGTGGGGGTGGGGCTAACTGCCCCATGAACAGGGGAACCTGAGTGGTGCTTCCCCCTCACAGGAGAGCTGATAGAAACTCCAGGTTTCCAGCTGATTCCACTGGACTGTATAGGAGGATCTCCACTCAGCCAAGGGCAGATAAATATTCTGAGTCACTTTCAGAAGAGTAGCTCTGGGACAGAAAAACACACCCATCACTTTTCCTGAAATCTGAATGGTGCCTCTCCCTCATAGGAGACCCAGAGGTCTAGACCACTGACTCTGCCTAAATACCTTTCAGACTTTTGAGTGATTAAGATTGACAGCTTGCTGGTAGGTTAAGGCAGGTGGAGGCGGAGATAGGGGAACCTGGGGAAGTTTGCTGACCGATCACTGGGCCCCATGCTGCCAGCAAACTAGCCTTATAGTGTAGCTTGGCTCCAGGTTGCTGAGAGCCAAAGGAGGACAGTTTCTGACAGTGGTTAGCACCTAAATATCTCACAGGAAGCCCAGAATTAGCAGACGAAACAGTCAGCCTCAGTCATCAGAAGAGCAGAATCCAAAGGGAGCTCCCCAGAGGCACTAAACTCTACTGAGATGAATGCCACTTTACTTTTATTCCTTTATCTATCTTCTTTATTGATTTTCTAATTTTAGTCTCTCTTTTTTCTTTCTAAGATGTAATTCTCCCTTCCTTTTTCTTACCCTATTGTTTTCTTCTTTCTCCTGCTTATTTGTTTTTCCTTTTCTTATTTTTGGTCTGTCTGCTTTCTCTTCTTTCTTACTTTTCATAATTATTTCTTCCTCTTTTCTTTTATACCATTTCCTTCCCCTATTCTTTATTCTTATTTTCTTTCTTTCATCTCTTTCCTTTCATATTCCCTTTTCTTCCCTTTTTTCCTCCTCATATTTTCTTTTCTTCTATTACTTTTCTCTTTTCTCCTTCCTAATTCTCTCTTCTTTTGTGGTTGCTTTTGTTGTTGTTGTAGAGGTCTTGTGTATGTTTTTGTTTTTTTGTTCTTCCAGCACTTGCACAACAGCTTGCATGACATGGTCGGGAGTGAGCTTCACAGTCACCAAGCCTGAGAGTGGATTCCTCCCATGAATGAGACAACAACATTCAAGACCCAATTACTATAGGATAGCTCAAATAACTCACACAAGGGTAATTTATAGAACAGCCAGCTCAGATATCTAAGAGACTGCACCACTGAGTCCCACAAAACACTTACTAAATACGGCAACTCCATGAAGACAGGGTGGCATAGCAATTTGCTCTAATGCATAGAAACAAATACAAAGGAATAGAAAAAATGGGGAGATAAGAAACAACGTGCAAATAAAAGAAAAGGAGGAAATTCCATAAAGAGTGCTAAGTGAAATGAAAGCTAGCAAATGATCAGATATAGAGGTCAAAGTAATGGTTATAAGGATGCTCAAGGAATTTAGTGAAAATTTCAAGAAATTTAGTGGAAATTATAACAGCATAAAACAAGAAGTGAAAACCATAAATAAGAATCAGTTAGAAATGAAGAATAACATATCTGGCATCAAAAATACACTGGAAGTAGATTAAATGAGGCAGAAGATCAAATCAGCAACTTGAAAGATACGGTGGAAAAAGCATCCAATTAGAGGAGCAAAAAGAAAAAAGAAGTACAAAGCAGGTGGTGAGTTTAAGGGAACTTTGGGACAACATGAAATGTAACAACAACCTCGTCATTGGGGTGTCAGAAAGAGAAGAAAGTGAACAAGGACTAGAAAACCTGTTTAAAGAAATAATGACAGAAAACTTCCCTAACCTGGTGAATGAAAAAGTCACAGTTCAGGAAGCACAGAGAGTTCAAATCCAGATGAACCCAAAGAGATGTACTCGAAGACAAACATTAAAGACAGAGAAAGAATCTTAAAGGCAGCAAGAGAGAGAGATAGAAAGTTACCTAAAAAGGAGTACCCTTTGTAATGTCAGCTGATTTCTCAACAGAAACACTGGAGGCCAGAACCATTGGCATGAAGTATTCAAAGTAATGAAAAACAAGGACCTGAACACAAGATTACTCTATCCAGCAATGCTATCATTTAAAATTGAAGAGGAAATAAAGCTCTTCCCAGACAAAAAAACAAAAACAAAAAAACACAAAAAACTAAAGAAGTGCATTACCACCAAATAAGACTTGCAGAAAATGTTATAGGAATGCTGTAAGAAGAAGAAAAGATTGAGAGAAAGGAACATAGGTATAAAGGTAAAAATGGCAGTAAATATGTACCTATTAATAATAACCTTAATTGTAAATGGGTTAAATGCTTCAGTCAAAAGACAAAGGGTGACTGAATGGATAAGAAAATATGAACCATATATATGCTGTCTACAAGAGACCCACTTCAGAACAAAAGATTGAAAGTCACACAGACTGAAAGCAAATGGTGGGGAAATTTTTCCATGCAAATGAAAATGAAAAAAAAAGGAGTAGCAATACTGATATTTGTCAAAATAGACTTCAAGATGAAGCCCATAAAAAGAGTCAAAGAAGGTCGCTACATAATAATAAAGGGATTGATACAATAAGATGTAACGCTGGAAAATATATATGCTCCCAATATATGAGCATATATATATATATATATATGCTCTTGGGGAATGGTAAGGGAGAGCAACAGCAATATAGTTATAGTATGGGGCTTTAGCACCCCACCAACATCACTGTATAGATCTTCCAGACAAAAATTCAACAAGAAAACAGAGACCTTAAATGACACACTAGATCAGATGGATTTAATTGACATTGACAGAACATTCCACTCCAAAGCTGCAGAATATACATTCTTGTTAAGTGCACATAGGACATTCTCAAAGAAAAGCCATATGTTAAGACACAAAATAAGTTTCTACAAGTTCAAGAGGATTCAAATCATATCAAGAATCTTCTTAGATCACAATGGCATGAAAGTAGAAATCAATTATAATAAAAACACTCAAAAACATTCAAACACATGGAGGCTAAATAGCATGTTATTAAACAATGAATGGGTTACCAATGAAATCAAGGAAGTAATAATAATAATAATAATAATAATAATAATAAAACTTCCTGGAAACAAACGAAAATGGACATACAACAACCAAAAATCTATGGGGCACAGCAAAAGCAGTCCTGAGAGGGAAGTTCAGAGCATTATAGATTTACCTCAAGAAACAAGAACAAGCTCTAATGAACTAATACTACAACAAAAAGAATTAGAGAACAAAAGGAAAAGCCCAGAGTAAGTAGAAGGAAGGAAATAATAAAGACCAGGTTGGAAGTAAATGACATAGAGTCTAAAAAAGCAATACAAATGATCAAGGAATCCAAGAGCTGGTTCTTTGAAAAGATAAACAAGATTGATGAACCTTTAGCCAGACTCATCAAGAAACAAAGCGAGAAGACCAATGTAAATAAAATCAGAATCTAAAGAGGCGAAGTAACAACTGACATAACAGAAATACAAAGGATTGTAAGCAAATACTATGAACAACTATATGCCAACAAGCTGGACAACGTGGATAAAATGGACAAATTCCTAGAAAAATATAATCTTCCAAAACTGAATCAAGAAGAAGCAGAAAACCTGAATAGGCCAATAGCAACTGATGAAATTGAAACAACAATAAAAAAATTCCTACCAAAAAAAAAGCCCTGGTCCTGAGGGCTTCACAGGGGCGTTTTAACATTCAAAAGGGACCTAACACCTATCCTCCTCAAACTATTCTAAAAAATCCAAGAGGAAGGAACACTTCCACACTCTTTTTAAAATGTCAGCATTATCCTAATTCCAAAGCCAGATAAAGGAGAATTATAGACCAATACCCCTGGTGATCATAGATGCTAAAATTCTTTACAAAATATTAGCAAATCGGATCCAGCATTATATTAAAAAGATCATATACCATGATCAAGTTTGATTTATTTCAAGGATGTAATTCTGGTACAATATTTGCAAATCAATAAATGTGATACATCAAATACACAAATTGAAAGATAAAAATCACAGGATCATATCAATAGACACAGAAAAAGCATTTGACAAAATCCAGCACACATTTTTGATAAAAGCTTTCAGCAAAGTGGGAATAGAGGGATTATATCTCAACATAATAAAGACCATATATGACAAACGTACAGTCAACGTAATACTCAATGGGCCAAATCTAAAGTATTTTCCTTATGATCAGGAACAAGACAGGGATGTCCATTTTTACCACTCTTATTCAATATAGTACTGGGAGTCTTATCCATAGAGATCAGATAAGAAGAAAAAATAAAAGGCACCCAAATTAGAAAGGAGGAAATAAAACTGTCATTATTTGCAGATGACATGTTATTGTACTTACAAAACCCTAAGGACTCCGCCAAAGAAACTTCAATGTAGCAGGATATAAAATTAACACACAAAAATTGATGGAATTTTTATATACCAATAATGATCTCATAGAAAGAGACACTGAAAAATCAATCCCATTACCACTGCAACAAAAAAATTAAGTTACCTAGGAATAAACTTAACCAAGGAAGTAAAAGACTTCTACTTGGAAAACTACAAGATGACGAAGAAAAGAGATAGAAAAAGATGTGAACAAATGGAAGAAAATACTGTGCTCGTGAATTGGTAGAAATTGCATCATTAAAATGTCCATACTACCCAAAACAATTTATAGATTCGTTGCAATCCCTATTAAAATACCAATGAAATATTTCACAGATCTAGTACAAATACTTCAAAAATGTATATGGAACCAGAAAAGACCTGGAATAGCCTCAGCGATCTTGAGAAAGAAGAACAAAGTTGAAGGAATCACAATACTAAATATCAAGTTATGCTACAAAGCCACTGTAATCAGAAAAGCCTGTTAGAGGCACAATAGCAGGCAGATAGATGAAAGGAACAAAAGAGAGAACTCAGCAATCTACCCAAACTATTATGCTCAATTAATATTTGACATTGGAGGAAAGAGCATATATTGGCGTAAAAACAGTGTCTTCAATAAATTGTGCTGGGGAAATTAGGCAGATACATGCAAAAAGAGGGAACTAGATCACCGACTTACACTATACACAAGAATAAACTCAAAATAGATTAAAAAGTTAAATGTAAGTCATGTAACAATAAAAATCCTAGAAGAAAATGTAGGCAGCAAAATATCAGACATTTCCTGTAGTAGAATTTTCACAGATACATCACCCAGGGCAAGAGAAACAAATAAACAAATGGGACTACATCAAAATAAAAAGCTTTTTCACAACAAAATGAAAACCAGCATCAAAATGAAAAGAGGCCCCACTGTGTGGGAGAACATATTTGCCAATGATACATCTGATAAGGAGTTAATTTCCAAATATATAATGTACTCATACAACTCAACAAATGAAAGACAAACAATGGGCAGTGGGCAGGAGCTGGGTGGAGAGGGTTAATGAGGGGGGATGAGGACATCTGTAACTTCCAACAATAAAGATAAATAAAAAAAACAATTTTAGTTTTCCTTTTTTCTATAGGTATTATTGTAAATGTGCACCAAGAAATATGTGCAAGTGTAGCTGCTGAAGATTCTTGCAATAACAAAAGATTGGAAACCACCTAAATGTCCACGAGTATGGATTAAATAAATAATGCTACATACATACAATTACAATACAATATAGCCATTTGAAAATACAGCAGATCTAGATTTACAAGAGAAAATGTCCAATATATATTATGTGAAAAAAGCAACATGTAAAGCAGTTTCATAGTATGCTACCAATTACATAGCATGCTATTGTTTGTATAAAGGAAAGGAATGCAAATTTACACATATGCTTTATGTGTCCAGTAAAGCTCTGGATGGATACACAGGAAATTACCAAGTGGTTAAAAAAAGAAATCCTGAAGGCATAAATTATCTGGAATTTCATAGTCAAATGAATTAGAAAACTTTCACATTTGTAGTTACATTTTTATAGATAAAATAAAGAAATATTAGCTAAATACTTGGGGGAAATACTAATTAGTAGAGCACTATCAACCACAGGAAAATTTTCTATATTTCGCTACAGAGCCCTGTACTTCATTCTGCTCAGCATGGATAGGAATGACTTGGATGAGAACATCGATTACAAATTCATCAATTTCCATTCTATCTGAAAACTCAGAAATAACAAAGAGCTTGGATTGTTGGTCAGTGTTCTTTGTTCTTGTCAGACAAAGTTAGCTGCATTCCTTAAATAACAATTTGGGTAGAAATGGAACAGATAAGAGAAATTGCTATTGTGGGGAAGCATGGGGCTTGGTTGGAAGGTCTGTAAGGAGGATTCTCTGAAAGGTCAGGGGCCTCAGGGGGACCTTGCTGAAGGTGGCAGCTCCTACCTTGACTTTTCCAAACAAGTCTGACCCCCGAGGTGTTTACTTAGACATGTCCTTGTATAAAGAATGCATGTGTTTTCTCAAGGATGCTTACCCTGCTGATAGTATCTAATAGTTAATTTTAGTTCAAGTGGTTGTTACAATAAAAGCCAAAGGAGGCAGGCGAACAGGGCTACTTGGTGGCGATAGCCAAGTAGTCCCTTAGCCTCTCTTTCACAGAAACATGTAGAGTAATCATTCATCCTTTGTTCAGGGTCTGCCGGTCAGCCCTGGAAAGTGGTGCCCTGTGTGAGGAGGAACCAGGAATGCAATGAAATGCGACGGAATCCTCGAAAACTAAGAGTAAGAAAAGATCATCTCCGCAGAGACAATCTCCCTCCCAATTAAAAAGCAGCATACATGGGTGTAAGACCAGCCTGTTCAGCACCTCTGCCCCTCCTACCATTCTCAATATACTTTCTTCTTTACTTCTCTAGTTGTAGGACTTCCATTCAGCCAGCTTTCGAGCAGTTCTGGATGATGTTTGTTCTGTATTTTACTTGTAATATTGATGTGGTTGTGGGAGGCAACAAATACAGGTATTTACCTATGCCACCATCTTGGTTCTCCTTCAAAACTCATCTTTACAAAGATGGATTTAACTAGATGGATAAAATCCCTGGGCAATTTTGTCTCTACTCACATGGTGAGTGATTATGTCAATTCTTCATGACCCTGAACACAGAATGCTGTCTTCACTCCATGGAAAGTCTGAGGTAGAATGTTTTCCTGTACCAGGCCTTGCTTAGCCTTGGAGCAGCTGCAATTGTAGCTATTCCCAACACATCTAAAAGATAGCTGCATCAACTTTTTTCTTTCTCTACTGCCTTTGAATAAACTCATTTTTCCCATGAGAAATAGAAAAAAGAGTTAATTATGCTGTTAAATGCTTATAATGTATTCATTTGTATAATCTAGCCCAAAAAAGATGGACTATGTGAACTCACAAGGTTAATTCTCTTTTTTTATTGTCTAAAGTTTTAAATATGTCTCCTTTTTCCCCAATTGACCACCCCCACCCCAGCCATTCCCACCCTGGGCAAGTCCCCACCACCCCAGTGTCTGTGTCCATTGGTTATGCTAACATGCATGCATACAAGTCCTTTAGTTGCTTTCTAACCCCCTCCCCTACCATTTGTCTCTAGATCAATCTATTCTTGTTCATCAAATTATGTTGATCATTATATCCCACATATGAGAGAGATCATGTGTTATTTATCTTTCTCTGACTGGCTTATTTCGCTTAGCATAATGCTTTCCAGTTCCATCCACGTTGTTGCAAATGGTAAAAGTTCCTTCTTTTTTATAGCGGCATAGTATTCCATTGTGTAGATGTACCACAGTCTTTTAATCCACTCATCACTGCTGGGCACTTAGGCTGTTTCCAAATCTTAGCTATTATAAATTTTGCTGCTATGAACATAGGGGTGCATATATCTTTTCTGATTGGTGTTTCTGAAAGCTTCTGCACAGCAAAAGAAACCATCAACAAAACAACAAGAAAGCCCACTGCATAGGAGAACGTATTTGCCAATGTTATCTCCGATAAGGGTTTAATCTCCAAAATTTACAGAGAACTCGTACAACTTAACAAAAGGAAGATAAATGATCCAATCAAAAAACAGGCAAAGGATCTAAATAGACACTTTTTGAAAGAGGACATACAAAAGGCCCAGAGACATATGAAAACATGGTCAAAGTCACTAATCATCCAAGAGATGCAAATCAAAACAACAATGAGGTACCATCTCACACCTGTCAGAATGGCTATCATCAACAAATCAACAAACAACAAGTGCTGGTGAGGATGTGGAGAAAAAGGAGCCCTCTTTCACTGCTGGTGGGAATGCAGACTGGTACAGCCTTTGTGGAAGACAGTGTGGAGTTTCCTCAAAAAAGTTAATTCTCTTTACACTATAGTCTGTTTCCCCCAAACACCTGCAGCAGCCAGCATGCAGAGTGACCGCTGGACCTCTCGTCCCCCCACCCCCGTGGGGCCGTAGGAACTGTGTGCGCCGCCATCTTGTGATGGTGTTATGGTGTGAGGGTTAATTTGCATATTACCTCTTTATTGTATAGGTTATGCATAGCCCATGGACATGGGCAATAGGCTAGTGGAGACCTGGGGGGTGGGTAGGGGCTGGGATGAAGAGGGTAAAATGGGGGTAAATGAGAGATATCTGTAATACTATCAATAATATATCTTACCTAATAATAGACAAACATGTAAATTGACTGTACCTTTGCTATGCTAACCAGCCAATCAGGAGAGTATGCAAATTAACCCAACAAAGATGGCAGTTAATTTGCATACATAGGCTCCAAGCCACGGAGCGAAGCCTGACGGCTCCCTGGCTGGAGCAGCGAAGCCTGACAGCTCCGGGGCTAGAGCAGCGAAGCCTAATGGAAGCCCTGTGTGTTTATGTCTTCCGTCAGGCCCCAGCAGCCCTAAGCCCCACCACATCAGTGCTGGGGCTGCTGGGGACCGGATTGGAGACACAAACACTCAGGGGAGCCCAGCCCCCAGCAGCCCCAAGCCACTCCAGCGGGCCTATTGAGGACCAGGCCGGGAGCCGCGGGCGGAGCAGGGAGGCACAACCCACCCACTCCTGCGGGCCGATTGTGGCAGTGTCCTGGCCTGTGG
>NW_005357451.1:1264152-1264512 GCF_000412655.1 Myotis brandtii | reverse complement strand
GCCCAAGGGGCACAGAGCGGCGCCAAGGTGGGGTGCACTGGAGGGGGCTCAGGCCTGGGCAGGGTGCTGGTGGGCCCTCGGAGAGCGAGGTTCTGCAGTGGCCCCAAGACCTGGGAAACTAGAGGCAATGACTGCTGGAGTGGAAGGACGCCTGGGCGGAGGGGTGTGGACTCGCAGCCCTGAGGCGGGGGTGGAGGGGCGGCGCCACCTCAGTGGAGGAGCGTTACACTCCTGGGTACCCCACTGCGGCGGTTTGGTGAAGCTCCCGGCCTAACTGGGCCTCACCGTGGCCTGCACACTTGAGAGGCCAGGACTCCTGCTCCCGCCTTGGCCCAAAAGCCAGCCTGCGCCCACCCTGCA
>NW_005357451.1:1259376-1263017 GCF_000412655.1 Myotis brandtii | reverse complement strand
GACATCCAGGGACATCCTGGGATCAGGCCTGCCAGACATCCTGGGATCAGGCCTGTCAGACATCCAGGGACATCCTGGGATCAGGCCTAGGCGGCATCCTGGGATCAGGCCTGTTGGACATCCTGGGATCAGGCCTAAACCAACAGTCAACATCCCCCAAAGGGTCCGAGATAGAGGGTGCAACGAATTTCGTGCACCGGGCCACTAGTATAAATATAAATAAACAAATAAATAAATAGGGAAGTGTTGCCTGACTGGCGGTTTGATCCTCAGTCAGGGCACATGCTTGGCTTTCGGGCTCGATCCCCAGTGTAGGGCATGCTGAAGGCAGCTGACCAATGATTCTCTCTCATCATTGATGTTTTTTTTTCTCTCTCTCTCCCTCTCCCTTCTTCTCTGAAAGCAATAAATATATTTTTTAAAAAAGCAGAATCCTGCAATAGTTATAGAGGAAGTGTCAGAAAATTTTAGTTTTGTTGCTCTTCTAATGACAGGACCTTTTCCCTTCATGCTGAAAAGTCTAGAAAATCCAAGTTCAAAGTTCAGTTTTGTATTCAAACTAAAAATTGAAAGCTACACATAGACACACACACTATTGTGAATGCTAAGAAGGCCCAGTTCATGAAGTATAATCCTTGCTTTACAGTGACTATTTTAACCCTTAGAAAGAGACTATAAAATAAATTTCAACCAATATTTCAATGATATAAAATTGTTTTTTATAGTGCTTGTGCCAATATCTATATAGAAACTCATTTATCCTCCTCTTGATTTCAGCATCTGATTTGTATCTAGTTCAGCTACTATTCAAAATAGTCTTTTACAAGTTTAGTGATGAGATCTGGTCACACAGAACAATACATGTATTAACATTTTCTAATGTCTCATTTTGTGTACTAGTAGTAATCCTATGTACTATGGAATCAACTAATATCTCTATAAATATGTTCTTTGTATATAATAAGGTTGACACTTTTTCTTCCAACAAACATGGCAAAATATATTTCAGCACAAAATAGCTGTTCCAGTTTTATATATTTTTTAACAGTGAATAACGGAGGCCTATGAACTGAAAAGCATGATAATAGCATCTTTGAATAGTTCAGAGGTTAAAGAAAGCAAATTTTAAAAAAGAAAATATGATGGTAAAGAATTAAGGTGACATGTGAAATATACTAACATTCTATTCCAAATCAGTCATTTAGCCTCACAAATATAAAGATGATGGTTATGATAACATAATTATATTCAACTAAAATATCAATTTGAATTCATCCATTTTCTTTTGCAAACAAAAAATCATATGTCTTTATCTTCCTTAATAGAAATGTGATGAATTATAAATAGGTCTTCTTGCCAATGTCTTTCTAATAACCTGATTTAGAATAAAGAACAGAACAGTTATTCTTTCAGTGTCAAATTTTTCACTGGATGCTTTGACTTCTATGGAATACTGAGAATACTGGATGCATGACATGCTGTTCTTCAAACCACTGGAGTTAGGCTTATTGTGTATTTGAATATATATTTTAGATATAGCCTGGCAAGATTATTTCCCTTACTTTACTAAGGTGCTAAACTACCATAATAATTTGTCCTTTTTTTAACGGACACTTTTCATTATTAAAGGATAGAGTATGAAAAAAGCTGAACTCTTGAAAAACAGTGTATTTCAAACAAAATTCTGGCAGCTTGGGACTCCTGTAGACTGTGTCAGCCTAGACACACAACAAATGTTTTTCCCAATCTGATTATGGAGATCAGACTTAGTACCTGAAACAATAAGTAATGCAAAGAAGAACTACTGTATAATAAAATGCTAAATTATGTGAGAGGTGGAAAAAGTACAACTTATGAGAATGTCTCCTTACCAACTCAGATGATATTAGGATACCCAAAGAAATGGAAAAAATCTAAATCATAAAATGTTTATTAAGGGAAATTGTAGTGTTCTCTTAAAGAGTTAAGTTTTAAAGGGCACTGCTCCAAATCATGAAATAAAAATCTTGTTTTCATAGCTAAATTGGATATATTGGGAGAGAGTCCAGAATGGTCAGCTTTGTCTAGCTTTTTGTTATGGAAAGCAGACACACAAATGCTTGGCATGAAAGAAAAACTTGTTTCTGTCAAATACATTCTGTTCAGGAAGAGCGCATCCGTGTGAAAATATAACCCCTATAATGCTGCCAAGTTTAACAAAATCTAAGATGAGCCATTGAGGAAGTGCTAAAAGCAACATTAACTTACACACCCAGTTTTTAAAGGCTTTCAAAAACAATCTCAAAGAGAGCACTTATAACACACTCTTTTGGTAATTCCCCTCTCTTTCTGACTTCCTTTGTCACAATTAGACACTAGATCAATATATTGTTCCTGAAAGAACTGGAAATATGATGTTTAACCTGAAACTTACATTTCTCAACATTCTGGTTTGCATGTGGCAGGTATTGAGGCTTCATATTTGTTTCTATCCCTGTGAGTTTAAAATAAGTATCTTCTTCAACAAATCTGAGTTTGCAATAACTCGTTTTAGATGACATCTTTATGACTTCTTGTTTATGGTCTCTCTTTCATAACTTCAAGATAAGATATGGCATATGGGAGACATCAATGCTTTAGCTTTGTGAACCACCTTAAACTCTTTCAATTTTGTGATGAAATGTTTGATAAAATGCCTAAAGGAATTTAACCAGTTTCAAAACATTAGAAATTATAAAAATGGGGAGGTCATATATAATTTTATTTTTCAGGGTTGTAGAAGTATATATATTTTTAAATTTCCCTAATTTTCTCATTTCTTAAAAAGCACAAACAATATAAGCTTCAAATTAGACACCTAATTGTCAGCATTCTAAATGTAATTGTATGTGGTTTGGGTAAATGTGAGTTGACTACTCAGGATGGGTGCAACACTTATGATCAGAGTTTTGGTGTACCTGCTATCATGGGTTGGAGAATATATATAGCAACAGTTAGAAATGCATATGTTTACAGGGATCTGACAGGTAATAAAAATGAGTAAAACTGTCTGGCATAAGAATAACTAGCAAAGGTTCCAGACTTTCAATAATTCAACTTACAATTTTTTGGCTTTACAATGGTATGAAAGTTATACACATTCAGTAGAAATTGTACTTTGAATTTTGATCTTTTCCCAGGCAAGCAATATGTGATACCACACTCTCTCATGATGCTGGACAGTGGCACTGAGCTGCAGCTCCCAGTCAGCTATGCAATCATGAGGATAAACAGCCAATACTCTACAGTGTACTGTGTTGCCAGCATTTTGTGGATATTGCATTTTATATTTTAGCGTTCCATCATGACTACAAAATGCCCATCTGTGTCCTGCTTCTGGTGAGAAAAAGAGGAAGGAGATTGCTCTTAATATGAAACTCAAGTTAATTGCCTAATGTAAGTGTCCTGAGCACTTTTAAGGTATGCTAGGCTAAGCTAGGATGTTTGGTAGGTTAGGCATATTAAATGCATTTTCAACATATGATGGGTTTATCTAGATGTAACTCCGTCATAAATTGAGGAGCACCTTTGTCTTGAAACAGGAAGCAATCATGGTCTTCCTTTTTCCTACTTTTTTTTTCCTTTTTTTTTTAGAGGAGAGGGGGAGGAGAGGGGGAAGAGAT
>NW_005357451.1:1248207-1259314 GCF_000412655.1 Myotis brandtii | reverse complement strand
TTTCCTACTTTTGATTGAGATATAGCTAACAGCTTTTTTGTTTGTTTTCCTTTGAATTACTTTAGGAATGCAAGCAAAACAAGGAATAACAACTAACAATTGGATTCAAATGTGTCAATGTTCAAGATTTGGCAATGTGTTATCAATTTGTGACTTCTAGTTTAGAGTGAAATATAAAAATTGTTAAGCTATTCAAACACTGTCATATCAGGCCACAAATTTGTGAAGTACTCTTGCCTAGAAGTTGGCCCTGAACCTAATTCTATTTCTAAAGTTAACTTTAATTTACAGAGATATAAACGATAGAGGAACAAATTAAATAACACCTCATGGAAGGAGACAGACAAATGTAGACTGGTGATATTCCATATGAACAACTGATGTAGTTTCTCCAACAAGTCAAAGGCAGGAAAATGAAGCTGGAGAGAAGATACTGCTCTAGATTCAAAGAGACCAAACAGACATGTCGATTAAATGCAGTTATGGATATGATTTGGACCTTAATCCAAAAACACTTTTAAACAATCAAGAACATATGTTTATGAACTAAATATTAAATAATAAAAAATATTATTAATATTTTGGCATGATAATGGCATTGGGGTTATTTAAGAGAGTATTCATGGTTCTTAGAGATGCATACAGAAATATATAAAGGTGAAATAGAAAAGAATAGAGAAAACAATTTTAATGCATAAATATTTTTAAAAGTTAACCCCTTTATTTTTTTATTTTTTTGTTTTTTGTTAATCTTCACCCAAGGCTATTTTTCCATTGATTTTTAGAGAGAGTGTAAGGAAGGGAGGGAGGGAAAGAGGGGAGAGAGAGAGAGAGAGAGAGAGAGAGAGATGCGAAAGAGACACAATGATCGATTGCCTCCCACACAGGCCCCAACCGGGGCCAGGGATCAAACCTGCAACCTTTCTGTGTGCAGGCCAACACTCTAATCACTGAGCAACACAGTCCAGGGCAACCTCTTACTTTATATCCAGCTAAAATGTTCTTCATAAATGAAGGGGAAATAAAGACATTTTCAGTAAAATAAAGCTAAGGTAATTCCATCACTAGTATATTTGCATTACAACGTGAACTTCTTTACATTGAAGGGAAATAATACGAGATAGAAAAATGAGACCATTACAGAAAAATAAAGAGCATCAGAAATGACAAGTATCTGGGTAAATGTAAGGTCTACTTTTTTGGCCTTTTTCTTCTCAATTGCTTTATAAACCATGTAACTGTTTAATGCAAAAATTATATAATTATCTTGAGGGTCTCTGAATGTATAGATATAAAACATGTACCAACTTAGCAGAAAGGACATTATTAACTGTAAATGAACTGTAGAATTTAAGGATTTAATAATGTAAACACTAAAGAAATCATGAAGAAAAAAGTGCAAAGAATTATAGGTAAGCATTTATCAGGAAATAATAATTTAATTCTAAAAATTCAATTAAAGGCCAGAAAGGAGGGGAAGAGAAATGAAAAACAAAGAAGGAAAGTTGAAAATAAAACAAAAAACAATGGTAAAATAAACACATGCCAATAATTACATTAAAAATTACTGAATTAAATACTCTAAGTAAAGGTAGAAATGGTAAAAATGGACAAAAAAATAACAAGACCCAACTATATTTTGTCTAAAAGAGATATACTTTCAATAAATAGACATAGGTTGAAAGTAAATGGATGTAAAAAGATATATTTTACAAATAGTAAACCTAAGAAGATCAGAATGGCCACATTGATCAGATGAAATAGATTTCAGGATGAAATATATTATGAGAGATAAAGAAGGACATTTCATAGTGTTAAAAGGTCAGTTCATCAGAAAGCTGTAACAATTATAAATGCATGTGTCCCATGAGAGAACTTCATGAGGCAATAAGTGCCAAAAGTAAATGGCAAAATAGATCATTCCACAACCCTAGTAGGAAATTTAATAGTCTGTATTAGTTATCTATTGCTATGTAACAAATTACCTCAAAACTTATTGGCTTAAAGCAACAAACATCTATTTCACAGTTTCTGTGGGTTAAGAATACCTTCTGTGGGACTCTCACAAGGCTGGAGTCAAGGTGTTAGTTGAGACTGCAGGCATCTCAAAGCTTCACTGGGGTGGATGCACTTCTAAACTCACTCTCATGACAGCTAACAGGCCTCAGAAGATCTGCTTCAAAGTTCACTCATGTGGCTGTTGGCAGGTGTTTGGTCCTCACTGGCTGTTGGCCAGAGACATTGGTTCCTTGCCACATGAGCCCCTCTGTGAGAAACTCATAATATGTTAGTCTGCTTACTCAAGAGCAAGGGCAGAGAAGGGGACTGGGGAGGGTCTCTGGGTACTTCTCCATATGCTCTATCGTGAACAAATTCTTCCATTTGACTGTATTTAGACTTTCCAAATTTCTGTCTTTCCATATTGTAAATTCCTCAATAGAAACCATGCATTTTCCTTTATGACACCTGTCCTCTGTTCTACCCTCCAGTGTTAATGTTTCTATAGTGTCAAACAAATTTATAGTAGAGTCAACATATTAATGTTACTCGTGGCCTCAGGAATGGCACACAGGCATGTGCAAAGCTGTCTAAATAGAACAAACGAAGTAAAATTAAAAACTGTAACCTGCATCTAAACTACCAATTATTGATCAATTTATGAAATTAGAATTTGGGTGGTGACAGCCTATCTTAGGATACATTTCTCAGTATAACAAAGTAAGTGGTACTTGAAGTAATTGCCCCAGGTATTTTGATTTCTTATTGCTGTATAATTGTGCTATGAATGGGAGCTAATGGTACCTAGCAATGAAAAAGGAGATAATGAATTCTCATACAGATCTACTCATTGGAAGTTACAGGATGCCTACAGTCTCAATTGCTCAGGGAAAATGAAAATACAATCTCTGTAGCAAATGTTCATACATTAATGGGTTCTCGGTAACAGAGTTTTCAACCTGTAACTATTTTCAACCAGATAATTTTTATTGGAGAGTGTAGGACCCCTAATCAGAGCATGCCGGATGTTCAAGGCCAATATGAGCAAGGGCACAGCAATCTTACTGTATACACTGTGCAGGTGTATCTTTCTATAATCCAAATACTGATGTCACTATTTGGCAAGAAGCCTCTTTTGTCTAAGTTGGTGTAAAGATGTGTTGTTGAGCTGAAACCGGTTTGGCTTAGTGGATAGAGCGTCGGCCTGCGGACTGAAGGGTCCCAGGTTCGATTCTGGTCAAGGGCATGTACCTGGGTTGCGGGCACATCCCCTGTAGGAGCTGTGCAGGAAGCAGCTGATCGATGTTTCTAACTCTTTATCTCTCTCCCTTCCTTTCTGTAAAAAATCAATAAAATATATTTTTTTTAAAAAGATGTGTTGTTGAGCAGCTGGTCACAGCTATTTGGTCGGGCTACTTTGTTAGCAATGGCTGCAATGTTTGCAAGGGCTCCTGTGCCTACTACTGTATTAGCAAGGGCTCCTATGTTAGCGGCTGCCTCTGTAATGCTACTTTTAAGAACTGTTTCGTCTGAGGGCTCTTTGTTAGCAATGGCTACTTGGTCTACAACAAAGACTCTCTTATATGCCTGCAACTTCTCCTGTCTTCTCTGTCTAATACTCGGCGTCCATGAAGGTCCAGTTCCTAGCAGAGGAGGATCTGTGCTCCAACAGAAAGGAAGGCCAGAGACTTCCCTGTGCTCTGTAGGAGGTTTAACAACATCTGTGGACTCTACCCACTAATGCTTATAGCTACCAGCCCCCCAATTGTGAGAACCAAGTGTTTCCAGACATTGTCAAATGTCCCCTTGGGGGGCGGGGGGGAGAGACAAAATCACTGGCCTTTGAGAACCACTTCCCTAAAGAGTACTTTTCAAACTGAGAGGTACATCCTTTACTGGGTATTAAAATCAAATTTTTGAGTACCAAACAGCATGTTTTTAATGAAATCAAGTTGAATAGAAAATATCAGAGCACTTAGACCATAGTACACATATCACATCATGCATGTATTGTGCTGCTATGTAAAATCTATTTCTTTTTTTCTCAACCTTAATCTCTTTCTACAAAAATACAAATCTGCTTATATGCCTAAGTAATATGAAGTGCATAAATTGCTTCATTTTACTATTCAGAAAAAAAGTAGTAATTTGGGTTTGAAAGCTCTGAAAGATTGTAGAAATTCTTAGATGTTAGATAGGACATCAATACCCAGACTGACTCTGACTGTTTTTCTCTCATTATTTCAGAATTAAAGAATTCCTCCAGACCCTTGTCATTATATTATTCTTGCTCCTCGCTTACTGGTCCCTTCTCTTCCTGATGATGCTCCTTAGCTTTTCTATACAGTTTGAATAGAAACTTATGGTGTATTGCTGCCAAAAAAAAAATGTTTGAAGGCAGCTGTGCCCAAGGAACAGCTGAGAGCATTCAACTTGAATGGCTGTTTTAAGGTCATAGACTTTATCTTAGCTTATCTAATAGTCTATGAACCTTCACCCAAGTTTGACCAGATCTCACTGTGACCTCCATAAATATGCTCACACTTTCCTGTCTTTATGCCTTTTATCCTTCAGTTCTTCTTGAACTCATATATTTATTGATACTATCCATCTTTCAAGATTTCTCCAAGTCCTCTGTGATATAATACCTCACATTCCAGTACAAAATAATTCCTCCCTTCTCTGAACATCTTTTGTACTTTTTGTTCATACTATAGAAGCCCTCTTAAATGATGTGATTGTTGACTATACTTCGGAGTTTACTACTTAAAAAATTAGTGAACACATCCTAAACATTTGTTTGAAACATAAATAATGCAAATTTACATTAATTTGACAATCTTTTCACATAGACATCATGGCTTTTTCTTTGAGGACATGTCTGTATGCTCAGTTGCTATTTCAATCTGTTTATTTAAAATAAAAAGAAAATAAAGGCTTTTGGAAATAAATCTAAGTGCAGAATTCCTCAGATTTTTCTCATTCTGTGGCCGTTTTCCCCCAATTCAACCAATGTTTTAAAGCAACTAAACTTTATTCAGTCCTTCTGAAGCATTTGACTTGGTTTTTCATAAACTGACTCTTGCCAAGTATACAGCAAGTAGAGCATCAGTCAGTAGGTAGTGGGAATCATGGCATGAGAATGACAAGCATTTGTAGTGATTACTATTCTCATCTTTTCTAGTCTCTTAACCATCCTACTATTGCTCCAAAGGAGAAGTAGCTCGAGAAGAAGCACAGTAAGTGGTTGCTCATGATTGAGATCTGTCTCCCAAAGTAGCATCTTATCAACATTTTAAAGGTAATAACTGCATATTCCCTAAAAATTTCTTAAACCAGTGACTTTCAAAGCAGCTGTTGTGAAGTAACTTAAAAATTGCAATCAATCGCAGACTAATAACTTGTAAAATACAATAAGAACGATTACTAGAATAAATAAAAAGAAAAAAGACAAAGTATAAACACTACCTTTTATTATTATATTGATTATATAAAAAATTACTCTGTTCATTTACTATGAAAGTTTCTAAATGTTTACTTTCAATTACTGTACTTACCTGAGGCCAGTAACAGTTCAGGGACAGCTACTGATGGGTCAAAGGACCTCCCTTTGAGGTGTCTTAGCATATAATGACAAGACCTTAGACGAGGAACTAATGTGAATCATACAATTGAAAAATTAGTAGTGAGATCCTGAAATGGGTATTTTTTAATGTCCTTACTCACCCACCAACCAACAAGTGTAGGCTCATGCTTATTCCCACACCCTTGTTGGGACCTGGCAAGTTCTAGCAGTTCAAAGCATAGAGATAGAGAGGTGCCTTGGGTATAGCCTGGAGGCAACATTGATGTTCAGGTCAGGGCTTCCTTAAAAATCCCATTCCTATCCTCTTCTTCATTACCTACTTCATAAATTGCTCTATTATGCCTAATGTCTTAAATAATTACTTCTTTAAAATTAGCCATTCGATGTACGAGAAACCAGGAGAATTGATAAAACTAAGCCATGTTAAATTTTTTTAAAAACCTTTCTTCTGGAAATTAACATGTATTTACTTTTTGAACAACAATGCATACATTTTAAGCACCTTTAAGCCTTTTTCCTTCAACTCTGTTTTCTCCCAGATGGTACAAGTTTTTTTTTTCTTTTTAAAAAAATATTCACAGAGAGAGAGAAGCCAATGAACTCTTTGTCTAGAAATGAGGGGACATTTACCTGAGAAGCAGCAAGTACCCACACAGTTTCTAAATTTG
Organism: Myotis brandtii; assembly: GCF_000412655.1. Classification (NCBI taxonomy): domain Eukaryota; kingdom Metazoa; phylum Chordata; class Mammalia; order Chiroptera; family Vespertilionidae; genus Myotis; species Myotis brandtii. The sequence goes on along the minus strand of NW_005357451.1, from coordinate 1,253,062 downwards.
AACACATTTGGTATTAGAGAGAGCCAGACAGACAATTATTATATCTACACTAAATACTTTCAGTAAACATATTAAATAAGTAGAAACATCATCAGATATAAATAATTTCACAATTATAATATTCCACCATGCTCCAGGGCTTGTAAAGATAATTATTAGGAATTTTCTTCATTATTTAGAGTTATATCAACAATTCATGTTCTTTCCTGCTAATATACTTTCAGCAGTTTTTAAAAAAGAATTAAGTTAAATCACTCATATTACCATTATTTCTTTTTTTAAACACATTTTATTGATTTCAGAGAGGAAGGGAGAGAGAGATAGAAACATCAATGATGAAAGAGAATCATTGATCGGCTGCCTCCTGCATGCCTCCTACTGGGGGTCGAGCCTGCAACCCGCGCATGTGCCCTTGACTGGAATCGAACCCGGAACCCTTCAGTCCATAGGCTGATGCTCTATCCACTGAGCGAAACCAGCTAGGGCCCATTATTTCTTTTTTAAAAATTTTGTAAGCTCCAAGAACTGTGTTTTTCTGGTTAATTGCTGTAGCCCCAGCATCTGTCACAGTTCTTTACACATAACAGGTGTTCAATAAATGCTTGTTGAATAAATAATACCACACAATTTTAATGCGACAACTATAATTGTTTATTTGTATTGAGAAGATAAGTCCTTATAAGCAGAGTTTGTGGGTTTTAAGGTCTGTAAAATAACCTTATGCACATGGCAACTTTCGATATAACTTGTAGATAGCGGTATGATTTTAAATACAGCACCCCTGCCCAGGAGATGTCAGTCCCAGCTTATTCTGCATGGTCAAGCTTTAGGTACTGAGAACTTCAAACTATAGATTTAATATCCTCCCTTCCTAAAACAATCCTCACCAAGCCTGGCATTTTACCAGGAACTCTACTTGCATCAGAAGGTGGGAGTCTATAATTAATCTTGTTACCATAATCCCGTAGTTTTCAAAATGAAGGCCCAAGGGCGGCAGCATCAGTATTACATGGGAACTTTCTACAAAATTCTTAAGCAAATTCTCAGTCCCTACTCCAGATTTATCTATCCAATCAGGAACTCTGGGAATGAGTGAAGGAATAGGTGTTTTAAGGCCTCCAGGTGATTCTGATATTTAAGTTTGAGAATCACTGCCCTAATCCAATATTCAGTAGGCTCAAGGCAATATCCACAGGCACCTGCATTTCCACTCAGCAGCAATCTTTCCCTCTGTAATTTCCAAATGCAAATTTAGTCAGTTTGACTCACTTTCTCCCCTTTTAATGAGTCTTAGTATGTTTCTGAAGGGCCTAAACTACAAATAGAACCCTTGAAAAATTGATACAGATGTGATCTCAAATGAAACCAGTTACCAATACCCAAGAAAACAATGTTAGTCTTCCTATCCCAGTTGCAACTTTCTCCAGTAGCCTTCTAGTAAGCTTCCATCCTAGACTCCACAGATTTTGGCTCTAGGCTTAAATATCTGGAAAACTTAAGTGACAAACATGATAGTATTTTTTTTGTTGTTGTCTACCTTTTCTCACAAACACTCTAAAAAAATGATTGAAGTATGATTTTAGTTTTGAGAGCCTCTAAAACACAATGTATGCCTAAAAAGTATGCCCTAAGGCAGCTGTAGAAGGATTAAAAGATAATTAAGCCATATTTCCAATGATGACTTATTAGTTGTCATATTATTTAATCACTAATTCCTGGGACTTCTTCCTAGAAAAGGCAGTTTCCAGGGGCTTCTTCCTTTATCCTGTCCATGTCTGTCACAGAAGTATAGGATATATGCTAACAGGATGTATGAATATAAAGGACTAAGAAAAATAGAAAGTAAATGTTATATTTTAAATCACCAGAAACTACAAACAATAATCTATGTACTGGTATATGAAAGCCTAAGCGACCAGATGACCGAATGACTGGTTGACTGGTCACTATGATGTAAACTGACCAGGAGGGGCCAGACGCTCAATGCAGGAGCTGCCCCCTGGTACTCAGTGCACTCCCACAGCAGAAGTGCCGCTCAGCTGATGGACCTGACCAGGTGGCCCACCAGCCTAGCAGCAGCCACTTACTCCCTCAGAAGTCCTGCAGGTCCAATCTCCGGAGAACGGGCCAGGCACCAATGGACAGGCGCTGTCAGCAGGATCCTGACAGCACTACCTGCCTCCTGGAAGTTGGCCTCAGGCACCGCAGCCACTTCCCTTCCCTTGACTCTCCACAAGGAAGAAATGATATAAAAGCAGCCGCCAGGTGGCTCCCAACAACTGGCACGAATGTCAGCAGGACGGATCCGGATCCTGGGCCAGCCAGGGAATCCTACTGCCCACCCAGAGAGCTGATCACATCCTGGCCACCCCCAGCCCCCTTGGGACCGGTGCCAGACGCAGGGTTTATGGCTGGCGAGCACTGCTAGGGTGGCATGAACCTCTCCTGATCAGGACTGACTGGGCACGAGCCCACATGAGCGGAAGCGGCAGGCAGGAGTGGTAGGTGTTGGACTGCCGGTTTCAGCCCAATCCCTGCAGGCCACACTGAGGGACCCCACTCATGCACGAATTCGTGCACCGGTCCTCTAGTATAAATGAGTAAAAGCCTTGAATTTTGAGATGTAAGAGACATTATCAGGTCTTAAAAAACTGAATTGTATATAAGTTTAAAATGTCAATACAAATACATAGAAAATGTAATCCACTATTAGGATGCAGTAGTGGACATCTATTACTTTTGCTTTAGATGAATCATTCAATACTTGGTTAGTGACAAAATGTACCATAATTTTCCTTGGGGAGCTGTCTCTCTTCTACTTTGCTTTTGTGCTTAGGGTGGAGCTGAGTTCATCCCAAGCTCTATGGGAAGCCACCTATGTCACTTAATCCTTGCCATTGAGAACTTCACATTTCCAGTTATTGGTTCAGAGATGGGTACATGGCCTAGTTGGAGCTAGTGAGACTTTCACTAGGTTGATTGAAAGAAAAGCAAATGATCTTCCCTATTGCAAATGTTTATTTAAGAGGATCAAGTTGTAGTCATCTTGCCACCGGAAGGGGTGAGTCTAGAGCAGTGGTTCTCAACCTTCCTAATGCCGCGACCCTTTAATACAGTTCCTCATGTTATGGTGACCCCCAACCATAAAATTATTTTCATTGCTATTTCATAACTGTAATTTTGCTACTGTTATGAATCGTAATGTAAATATCTGATATGCAGGATGTATTTTCATTGTTATAAATTGAACATAATTAAAGCATAATGATTAATCACAAAAACAATATGTAATTATATATGTGTTTTCCAATGGTCGTAGGCGACCCCTGTGAAAGGGTCGTTCGACCTTCAAAGGGGTCTCGACCCACAGGTTGAGAACTGCTGGTCTAGAGTCACTGGAGAACACCATAGTCTGAAAAATAAGTGACACACAGCAGAAGGTAGAGCTAAAAACGGAGTGAAGTAGAGCTTTAGTGACATTGTATGAGCCATACTCCTTGATATTTAGTTATACAAGTCAATAATTTCTTCAAATTTCAGGCAGTTTGAATTATATTTTGTATCTGATAGATGTATAGCATCATGAAGTCAGTGAGGAGTAGTAAACTGTGAGCTTACCTTTACCCCATTCACATAATGTTCTGCAGGAAGAGTTCAGAAAACTTCAAGGGCACTCAATAAAATATGTAGAGCAACATAAGATGCCTCCACAGAACAAGCTGAACAAATAAAGCTGACAGATTTAGGAGCTGGAAGAAAATGGGGGTAGGTAAAAAACAACTCTTCATAGGAAAATTGTGGGGGGGATGAGTGCACATTCTGTTCTCTTTCTTGAAGAATTTAGAAAGCTAACAAATTGGGGAAGGAATCAAATGATTAAGAAGTCCCTCTGGTAAATAATGGAAAATAATTTTGCTAATTTTTAAAACCTTACATAGGAAGCTTATTTTTACTTTTTTGAAAATAAGTTTTATACCTCAAAATTTTTTAAATAATAAATAAAAAAATGGATAAAATCTACATTTCCTGATGGGTCACTTGTTTCATTTTGTTAAATAGTAAATGACTCAACATAAATTTAGTGTGTGTCCACACTTGCATGCGTATGTGTGTTAAATGAATTACTAACTTTAAGAAAGGATCACAAACTCAAATATCTACAGAGATTCGGCAGATAATATAAATGAAAGAAGTGAGTATTTGAGACAAAGGATCAGTGGGAACTGTGGTGAACTGGAAGGAAAACAGGGTACTAAATTCAGTTGCCCTGTGGGAACATGGATCCAGTATTTCCATATCCCCCGAGTTTTCAAGTAAGCCTCAAAATCTGTATTTTCATATGAAATTCTCCAATTTTTATATATTGACATCTATTATGTTGTTGTTGCCAATGCTGTGAGTGCCAAACGAAATAAAATCCAGGTTATTAGCTAGCAAGTTAAATTCCAGCATTCATTCATGCAAGAAATATTTATTGAGTTACTACTGTTATATTCCAGACCATATTCTAATCACCAAGGAAAAAAACAGTGAACAAAACAGACAACATATGTGCCCTCATGGAGCTTACTGTCTTAGAAACACCCAGAGGGCAACACAATTTATGGTAGTGCTTCTCATGTATTTGTTCATAAAAGTTGACAAAAACAGAGGGTTTCAAAGGGACACCTATATAAGTGTACATATTTCCACATATGCAATTTTTCTTCTTCTTCTCCAGTAAATGAGTATTAACTCAATTATGTCTCAATATTATTGTTATATTTAACAATAAAGATAAATTAATATATATTATTGTTATATTATTATGTACCAGGAATAATTATTATTTTTTCAAATTTTCCACTGCTTCCTA
>NW_005357451.1:1245073-1247558 GCF_000412655.1 Myotis brandtii | reverse complement strand
TGTTGATTTGTTGATGATAGCCATTCTGACAGGTGTGAGATGGTACCTCATTGCTGTTTTGATTTGCATCTCTCAGATGGTTAGTGACTTTGATCATGTTTTCATAAGTCTCTTGGCCTTCCTATGTCTTCTTTCGAAAAGTATCTATTTAGGTCCATTGCCCATTTATTGATTGGGTTGTTTATCTTCCTTTTGTTAAGTTGTATGAGTTCCCAGTAAATGTTGGAGATTAAACCCTTATCGGAGATAACATTGGCAAATATGTTCTGCCATGCAGTGGGCTTTCTTATTGTTTTGTTGATGGTTTCTTTTGCTGTGTAGAAGCTTTTTATTTTGATGTAGTCCCATTTGTTTATTTTCTCTTTGGTTTCCATTGCCCTAGGAGCTGTATTGGTAAAGAAATTGCTTTGGCATATGTCTGAGATTTTGCTGCCTGTGGATTCCTCTAGTATTTTTATGGTTTCCAGTCTTATGTTTAAGTCCTTTATCAATTTTGAGTTTATTTTTGTGTATGGTGTAAGTTGGTCATCTAGTTTCATTTTTTTTTGCATGTATCTGTCCAATTTTTCTAACACCATTTATTGAAGAGACTGTCTTGACTCCATTGTATGGTCTTGCCTCCTTTGTCAAATATTAATTGAGCATAGTGGTTTGGGTTGATTTCTGGAGACCATATAGAGACTAGCAGGAGGGGCTGAGGCGCAAAAGGGCTGGCGGGGCTCCCACAGTCTGCAACTGAAGTTCCGTAGAAATATCTCAGCTGTGGTGGGTGGCCACTGAGAACTCTGGGGTCTAATCCCAAAGCTGGGAACTCCCACAGAGAGCACCAGAACTGAGAAGGGTACCTACATAACATCTGGCTATGAAAAGCAGCTGAGTTGCTGTCTGCCAGGGAGAGACAGCTGGAAATGCAGGCACCCTCTTAAAGAGCCAATGCACAAAATTCCCTGTGGAGCCACTAACTTTGTGCTCCAGCAGAGGGAGAACAAAGTGGACTGTAGCTGTGTGAGCAGAAGTCAGGATCGGGGACTCTGGGGTTAGAGCTCAGAAGGTTTCCTGCGTTAAGTCATTCCCTCATGCTGCGGGGGTAATCTTTCTCACACAGACATTTGCTATACAGACAGTTTTGCCCGGGGTGGCAGGGGGTGGGGGGCACTTAACCTACCCTGTTGGAAAATACCTTGCCCCATGGTACACAGTTTCTGAGGCCCATTAAGAGACTGAGAATAACAATTAGCCTCCAGTCAGAAGCAATTGTTCTGCCCTATTGAAAAAACTGCTCACCACACCTGTGGATGATTGCCTGAAGGCTATTCAAGATGGAATCCTATCAGTCTGTAGGGAGAGGTGGTCTATGGAGGCTTTGAGGCTTTGCCTGATATAAGTAGTCAGAAATAGCATTTGACTTTGTCCTGCACTAGAGATACAGAGGCATAACAGATCTACTTAATACATTGTCATGAACACAAACAGGCAGCCAAAATGAGGAGACAAAGAAACAACCCACAAATGAAAGAACAATAGAATGCTCCAGAAGAAGAGATAAATGAAATAGAGATAAGAAAATTATCTGATATAGAGTTCAGAATAATGATGGTAAAGATGCACAACAGCATGAGAAAAGATATGGTAACTATGAAAACAGAAATAAAGAATGACATAGCATAAAAAGAACACATTGGAAGGAATACACAGCAGATTAGGGAAAGATGAGGATTGAATCAGTACATTAGAAGAAAGTGTTGAAAAAATCACTCAATCAGAGAACCAAAAAGAAAAAAAATAATTAAAAAACAGAAGGACAGCCTAAGGGAGCTGTGGGACAACATGAAATGTAAAAAAATTCGAATAGTAGGTGTACCAGTAGAGACAGAAAGGGAAAAAGGGATAGAGAACATATTTGAAGAAATAATGGCAGAACACTTTCCTAACCTGGTAAAGGAAAAAGTCACACAAATTCAAAGGCACTGAGAGTCCCAAACAAGAAAAACCCAAACAGGTGCAGACCCAGACACATCGTAATTAAAGTGCCAAAAATTAAAGACAAACAGAAATTCTTAAAGGCAGCAAGAGAAACCCTAAACAAAATATTAGCAAATCAGATCCAGCATTATATTAAGAAGATCATACACCATGACCAAGTGGGATTTATTCCAGAGATGCAAGGCTGGTACAATACTCACAAATCAATAAATGTGTTACATCACATAAACAAATTGAAAAACAAAAATCACATGATCATATCAATAGACACAGAAAAAGCATTTGACAAAATCCAACACCCATTTTTGATAAAAACTTTCAGCAAAGTGGGAATAGAGGGAGCATATCTCAACATGATAAAGGCCATGTATGACAACTCTACAGCAAACATTATACTCAATAGGCAAAAAATAAAACCATTTCCCCTAAGAACAGGAACAAGACAGGGATGTCCACTTTCACCACTCTTATTCAACACTAGAGGCCCAGTGCATGAAATTTG
>NW_005357451.1:1238711-1244803 GCF_000412655.1 Myotis brandtii | reverse complement strand
CCCCTGCAGGCCTGGTCACCCCCAACTGCCTTCCCCTGCAGGCCTGGTCACACAACTGCTTTCCCCTGCAGGCCTGGTCACCCCCAACTGCCCTCCCTACCCTGCAGGCCTGGTTGCCCCCAACTGCCCTCCTCTGCTGGCCTGGTCACCCCTAACTACCCTCCCCTGCTGGGCTGATTGCCCACAACTGCCCTCCCCTGCTGGCCATCTTGTGGTGGTCATCTTGTGGCCACATGGGGGCAGCCATCTTTGACCACATGCGGACGGCCATATTGTGCGAGGGCATGATGGTCAATTTGCATATCACCTCTTTATTATATAGGATAGTACTGAAAGTCCTGCCACAGAAATCAAACAAGAAAAAGAAATAAAAGGCATCTCATTGGAAAGGATGAAGTAAAACTCTCATTATTCTCAGATGACATGATATTGTACATAGAAAACACTAAAGATTACACGCACACCAAAAAAGAAAAACCTACTAGATTTAAAAAATGAATTTGGCAATGTAGCAGAATACAAAATCAACACCCCAAAATTTTTGGCTTTTTTATACACTAATAATAAATTCACAGAAAGAGAAACTAAAAAAAAAAAACAATCCCATTTACCATTGCAAAAAAAATAAAAAAATAAGGTACTTAGGAATAAACTTCACCAAGCAGGTAAAAGACCTGTACTTGGAAAATTACAGAACACTGAAAAAAGAGATAGAAGAAGATATAAACAAATGGAAGAATATTCTGTGCTCATGGATTGATAGAATCAACATTATTAAAATGTCCATACTGTGCAAGGCAATCTACAGATTCAGTGCAATCCCTATTAAAATACCAATAGCATATTTCACAGATTTAGAACAAATACTCCAAAAATTCATAGGGAACCAAAAAAAGACCCTGAATAGCTGCCACAATCCTGAGAAAGTAGAACAAAGTTGGAGGAATCACAATACTACAATATCAAGTTATACTACAAATACAACATAATTAAAACAGCCTGGTACTGTCATAAGAATAGGCAAATAGATCAGTGGAACAGAACAGAGACCCCAGAAATCAACCCAAGCCATTACACTCAATTAATACTTGACAAAGGAGCAAGAGCATACAGTGGAGTCAAGACAGTCTCTTCAATAAATGGTGTTGGGATAATTGGAGAGATATATGCAAAAAAATAAAACTAGACCAGAAGCTTACACCATACATAAGAATAAACTCAAAATGGATAAAATACCTAAATGTAAGCCAGGAAACAAAAAAAATCCTAGAAGAAACCATAAGCAGCAAAATCTCAGACATTTCCGAGCAATATGTTTACATCTTACATGTAGCAATATAGATATATCTGCTAGGGCAAAGGAAACTAGGGAGAAAATAAAGAAATAGGACTACATCAAACTAAAAAGCTTCTACACAGCAAACAAAACCATCAACAAAATGAAAAAGGAGCCCACTGTATGGGAGAACATATTTGGTAATGATATATCTAATAAAGAAAGGGTTAATATCCAAAATATATAAGGAATTCACACAACTTATCCAATTGGAAAATGGGCAAAGGACCTAAATAGACACTTCTCTAAAGTGATGTACAGATAGCCAAGAGACATATAAAAAAATTCTCAAAGTCAGTGAACATCAGAGAGGTGCAAATTAAAATGACAACAAGATATCACCTTACACCTGTCAGAATGGCTACCATCAATAAATCAACAAATGACAAGTGTTGGTGAGGATATGGAGAAAAGGGAACCCTAGTACACTGCTGGTGGGAATGCAGACTGGGAAAGCGGGGGGGTGAGGGTGGGTGGGAGTTAATCAACAAAGACCTTGTATGCATATATGCATAACCCATGGACATAGACAGTGGGGTGGTGAGGGCCTGGGTTGGGGGCATGGGGTTGCCTGGAGGAGGTTGGTTGAGGAAAAAGGGGGACATATGTAATACCTTCAACAATAAAGATTTAAAAATCAATAAATAATAGAAAACAGCATTGCAATTGTAGGATTTCCTAACAGTGAAGAAATGGGCAAAAATAATAAAATACACTTCGGCAGAGGTATTCAAAATAGAATAGCTTTTTCCAGCTGCCTGGAATAATTTTGGTATGAACTGGTCTAAAGGCAAAGGATAGAAAGATCATCTCTTAAGATCTGTTCTTATCCTAAGATTTCTTGATCACTATTTAGATTTGAATTAATATTTCTAGTAATTGAAGAGGGATAATAAAAATCACAGCTGTAATTTTTAGGTGTAAAAATAGTTTGCAGAGACCCATCTGTTATTGTCTCTAATTTTGTAGAGTGTGTTTGGGAATTTGTTCTTGGCTACATGAATGTTTTAAATTCTTTAATCAAAACTGTCCTTATTTGCAGACGACATGATATTATACATACAAAACCCTAGAGACTCCATCAAAAAACTACTACACTTAATACATGAATTTGGCAATGTAGCAGGATACAAAATTAACCCCAAGAAATCTGAGGCATTTCTATACACCAATAGTGAACTTTCAGAAAGAGAGATTATAAAAACAATCCCATTTACCATCGCACCAAAAAAATTAAGCTACCTAGGAATAAACTTAACTAAAGAGGTAAAAGACCTCTACTCAGAAAACTACAGGACATTGAAAAAAGAGATAGAGGAAGACATAAACAGATGGAAGAACATACCGTGTTCATGGATTGGTAGAATCAACATCATTAAAATGTCCATACTACCCAAAGCAATCTATAAATTCAACGCACTTCCCATTAAAATACCAACAGCATATTTCACAGACCTAGAACGAACTCTCCAAAAATTCATCTGGAACAAAAAACGACCCCGAATAGCTGCAGCGATCCTGAGAAAGAACAAAGTAGGTGGGATCTCAATGCCAGATATCAAGCTGTATTACAAAGCCACTGTTCTCAAAACTGCCTGGTACTGGCACAAGAACAGACATATAGATCAGTGGAATAGAATAGAGAGTCCAGAAATTAGCCCGAACCAATATGCTCAATTAATATTTGACAAAGGAGGCAAGAACATACAATGGAGCCAAGATAGTCTCTTCAATAAATGGTGTTGGGAAAATTGGACAGATATATGCAAGAAAATGAAACTAGACCACCAACTTACACCATACACAAGAATAAACTCAAAATGGATAAAGGACTTAAATGTACGACAGGAAACCATAAAAATTCTAGAAGAATCCAAAGGCAACAAAATCTCAGACATATGCCAAAGCAATTTCTTCACTGATACAGCTCCTAGGGCAGTTGAAACTAAAGAGAAAATGAACAAATGGGACTACATCAAAATAAAAAGCTTCTGCACAGCAAAAGAAACCATCAACAAAACAACAAGAAAACCCACTGCGTGGGAAAACATATTTGCCAACGTCATATCTGATAAGGGCCTAATCTCCAAAATTTATAGGGAACTCATACAACTTAACAAAAAGAAGATAAACAATCCAATCAAAAAATGGGCAAAGGATCTAAATAGACACCTTTCAAAAGAGGACATTCAGAAAGCCAAGAGACATATGAAAACATGCTCAAAGTCACTAATCATCCGAGAGATGCAAATCAAAACAACAATGAGGTACCATCTCACACCTGTCAGAATGGCTATCATCAACAAATCAACAAACGACAAGTGCTGGAGAGGATGTGGAGAAAAAGGAACACTTGTGCACTGCTGGTGGGAATGCAGACTGGTGCAGCCACTATGGAAGACAGTATGGAGTTTCCTCAAAAAACTGGAAATGGAACTCCCATTTGACCCTGTGATCCCACTTCTAGGAATATATCCCAAGAAACCAGAAACACCAATCAGAAAGGATATGTGCACCCATATGTTCATAGCAGCACAATTCACCATAGCTAAGATCTGGAAACAGCCTAAGTGCCCATCAGTAGATGAATGGATTAGAAAACTGTGGTACATCTACACGATGGAATACTATGCTGCTGTAAAAAAGAAGGAACTCTTACAATTTGCAACGGCATGGATGGAGCTGGAGAGCATTATGCTAAGTGAAATAAGCCAGTCAATGAAGGAAAAATACCACATGATCTCACTCATTCATGGATAATAAAGACCATTACAAACTTTTGAACAATAATAGATACAGAGGCAGAGCTGCCTCAAACTGATTGTCAAACTGCAGTGGGAAGGCCAGAGAGGGTTGGGGGGCAGAAGGGAGGGGAGTAAGAGATCAACCGAAGGACTTGTATGCATGCATATAAGCAAAACCAATGGACATAAGACACTGGGGGATAGGGGAGGCCAGGGGATTGTCAAGGGCGGAGATAAAAAAGGACACATATATAATACCCTTTGTAATACTTTGAGCAATAAAAAAATTTAAAAAAATAAAAAAATATATAAAAAAAGATAAAATTATGAAAGACACTGGACATCAGGAAGCAGAGATTGATCTCTTACAGATAGTAAATAAATGACGTGAGTCCTATGATGGCTCCACATTCCTTGAGTTTCTAGGCCACAGCTTAGAGAGGCAGAGCCCAGGCAAAGACCAGCAGTCTCACTACTAGTATGTAGAGGAGAGGAAGCTAAGACACTGTGGAGAACAAGGTAGGTAAAGTTCTCAAGGCAGACAACCAGAGAGGAAAATGAGAGAATGAGAGGGAAATCCAGAATCCTGCACCCCACAAGAGTTATTCAAGGGATTACTGATCAGCTCGTGTGTGAATCCACTATTAGAAGCCAGGAAAGAAACCACTGAAAAGGATTCTTGATAACTGATACTCACATAGGGCCTGCAATAGCGACCTTTACTGTCAGACAGACCAGAAAACCTCTAGATGCACAGGCATTGAATAATTTACATGAAAGGGTCTTGCTGCAGTAGTGAGGAACAGTTAATTAACTATACCACATGGTATAACAGTATTTAGCCATGTACTATCACAGAGAACTGCTCTGCTTATTTCAATCAAAGTTTAAAAAAGACACCAAAGAATAATACTCTTTCCAAGCAACATAACAGTATCCAAAAAGGGAAAATATTTTTTGTAAAAAGAAAATGGATGGTGAAGAACACATGGGTTTTAATTAAAGACAGGATCAGTAGTAGGAGTACTGATCTATCCTTTGTCCTCAGGCTTTAATATGGCACTGTTTTTCTGAATGTGTTGAAATGTTACCTTAAAAGATAACTGATCTTGATTTCTGAGGGGGATTTTGGGTGCCACCTTAAGTTGTATACCCAATGACTCACTCACTTCACCCATATTTGGGCAAATATCAAAACCTGAGGGCTGTGAGTACATAAGAATAACACACCTCTCAGAAGCTAACGCCTATCAATTGCTACCTATAATTTATCCAGGAAAAATGAAAGTACTTGTATGAAAATGTGAACAGGTGAAATATTCGTGACCCCATGATTTCCAAACAGCCGCAAACTGGAATCAATCCAAAAGTCCATCAAAAGATGAATGGGCAGCTGACCTGTGGTGTGCCCATACACGGGAACAGTTCTCTACCACAAGCAAGAATGCAACCTTGAGGGCCATCCCGGGACAATGCAGGCTGTACAGGGGCGCGTACTGACCATCCTCAGGAAAGAATAAGAATGCAGCGGAACCTGGCAACGGTCTCCTAGCAACGGGGCCGCTGGGACAACAAACCCCTGAGGCCCCTGGGCTTCCTGGTCCAAAGGCGCCATGGCGTGCCAGCAGTGGCCCTTACCAGAGCCCCACAAGGGGTGGCTGTTAAAGTCGGACCTGAGGAAGAAGGCGCTCATAGAGTCGGGGCTGATCAAGCCGTGGCAGTCAGGGCCGAAGCTGGACAAGAAGCCGGAGCCCAGCAAGAAGTGGCTGCTAGGGCCGGGGCCACTGGAGCCCTTGCCTCTGGGCATGAAATGTAAGCCCTGGTTCAAGGACAGGGACAGGTTGCCTTCCCGCTATCTCTCCAGGCAGAACAACAAGCTTGGGAAGTGCCCCACCTCCATGGACAGCCGGCGGTGGGTATTTGTGAAGGAGGGACTGGACGACTTCAGAACGGGCTGTCCATCTCCTGAAGATGTGATCACTCGTGGCCCTCGGGAGGGCTTTCTCCCCATG
>NW_005357451.1:1235955-1238072 GCF_000412655.1 Myotis brandtii | reverse complement strand
TTCTTGGAATCAGAACAACCTCTCCTTCCGCAGATACTGTTAATACTTCAGCTTCGATTATGTTAGGTCACAATCTTTTGATAATAAATCTAGTACCATTGCAAAGACCCCATTTACTATTAAGATTTCTCACTAGCATGATGATTGCACCCACTGTCAATTTTAATTTATAACATGGCATTCCCAAAAGAGTAATACTATTAAAAAATTCGATGGGAAAATTTTCCTTTTCAGCATCATTCGTAGAATCGATGGAATCATCACTCAAATATGTGTGAAAATCTCCATCAAATATAGCCAAAATTTCTTCATTTAATTTTTGAATGTGCTCATTTTTTGGACAAAGAATCACACTTTTAGATATATTTTTAATATATCTATAGACATACTATTTCCAAAGGTAGCTTCAATAACAGATCCGTTACAAATCATTTCACAGATTTCAATAATATCTACTCCTAAATGAAAACTGTTATCAAGTTTGCCATCTCCAAGTTTTACTAACCATTCACTATAAGCAGAACCCTTTGATATCATATTTGTTTTAAGAGACAACTGTCTGAAACATCCCCAGACACCACAGTACTTTAAAATCATTTGTACTATGGCTGATCACATAGCATGCAGCACAACACTGAGACATTGTTGAAAATCCCCTCTGAGAAGGAGAACTTTCCCACCAAATGAAACATTCAAATTCATAATTTCTCTTAGTAATCTATCTATGGCATTTATAGCATGACTGGATGCCATGGTGCATTCATCAACAATGAGAAGTTGGGCCTTTTTAATGGTTTGAACAACTTCATTCTTTATATGGAATATAGAAATTGAAGTTTTATTTAATGGAATTGGTAATTTATATTGGGAATGAAAGGTTCTTCCACTGAGAAGTAAATTTGCAGCAATTCCTGTAGACACTGTGGATGAAACAGTACCACCACGACCTTTAATATAATGTATAAAAACTTTATAAAAATATGTTTTTCCTTGTCCTGACTGGTTTGGCTCAGTGGATAGAGTGTTGGCCTGCGGACTCAAGGGTCACAAGTTCAATTCTGGTCAAGGGCATGTACCTTGGTTGAGGGCACATCCCCAGTAGGGAGTGTGCAGGAGGCAGCTGATCGATGTTTCTCTCTTATTGATGTTTCTAACTCTGTCCCTCTCCCTTTCTCTCTGTAAAAAATCAATAAAATGTATTTTAAAAATATGTTTTTCCACCTGGACCATCCAAAGAAAAAGCATTTGGGGTGTACAGTTTGATCTTCAATGGCTGAAGTTATAGTCTGAAAGGCTGCGCTGCCAACTGTTCATCATTCAGAGAATTGATCAAAACCTCTTCCTGTTGTTGCTCATATGATTCATCACATGTATTTGTATTCGTTAATAAAGGATAGTCCGGAAGTTTGAAATTGGAACATTTCATTCCATGCAATGTGAATACTTCTTGAATTTTGATAAGGGCATGCATTTCACAGTTCACACAGGCACCTTCTCTGTGGTGTAATTTCCAACAAAAATCTTCAATAAAATGAGATTTATTCTCATCCCATAATTTGTCTGCATCAGAAAGACATCCAAACACACATATATATGCAAAAAGTTGTTGTAGTTGTTTGGGCATATTCTGTCGACAGTGCTGCTTTCTTTCAGCTTCAGAATGTCAACAAAAACAACCAAATTGACAATTGACAATGACAGATTGAAACACACACTTGCGATTTGCACCAGTGAGAGCTTCATATGTAGCGCACATGCGTGAGTCAACGTTTATTTTTAAATTGCCAGTGCGCATCATATGTACCGGCCAGTCAGTTGGTTGGATGGTCAGATGGACGGACAGTCCATCACTTAGCCTTTTATATATATAGATACAAGATTAATGCCTCACTTAATGGCTGCTCCAGTCCACTTTACCTCAAGACAATTTTCAATACTTTCTTCATCTTCTGTTATAATGTATCTTTTATTTTCTGTCATTTTCTACCATATTCAGAGTTCAAAACAATGGTTGTAAGGGTACTTAATCTTCTTTCATTTTTACTTTTTTAAAATTAAATCTTTATTGTTCAGATTATTACAGTTGTTCCTCTTTTTTCCCCCCATAGCTCCCCTCC
>NW_005357451.1:1212935-1234078 GCF_000412655.1 Myotis brandtii | reverse complement strand
AGCTGTGAAGCAATGCAAGCTGCTGTGGGGCCTTGGGCCTTCTTTTGGATGTTCTGGGTCTCTCTGACCCAGCTGCAGTTTGTTAGGTAATTTTAGATTGCAATGGGTCAGGCCATTCATATGCAAAAGCCTCTGCGCACAACTTGGGTGGGGCAGGGTCTCAGGGAATCAACAGGGTGGAGCAAACAGCTATGGCTGATCTTCAGCCCTGCCCTAAGAGGCCCCGGGTCTCAGTGTCCCGCAGTAATCGCTGCAAGCACCTCTGAGAGAAAGCCACCCTCAAGTTCCGCCCAATGCCAGACAGTCCAGTTTCTCCCCGTATGAGTCTGGGTCCCCAGAGACTCGCCAGGAACTGGAGTTCAGAGCAGTCGGGAGCTTGTGTCTCCCTCCCGATTGAAAAAGACAACCGCTTCCTCAGTTGCCAGCCCTTTGGGCGCACGCCTCCGTACCTCTGCACTTTACTTCCGCACCTCCTCTGAGTCTCAGTGTGCTTTTCTCTTTCCTTCTAGTTGTAAATTTCCACTCAGCCAGCCTTTCTGTGGTTCTGAATGATGTCCGTTTTGTCTTTTAGTTGTATTTTTGAAGTGGTTGTGCGAGGCAGCAATTTCAGGTTTTTACCTATGCCGCCATGGTTTCTCCTCTCTTCTGTCATTTTTAAAGAATTTCCTGTAAAGGGAATCTGATTGGCCCAGGTAATCTTTTTTAAACAGGGCTCAAGAAGAAGAACCAAGATGGTGGCATAGGTAAACACAGTAATCGCCGCCTGCCACAACCACATCATAATTGCAACTAAAATACAGAATAACCATCAATCAGAATCACCTGAAATCTGGCTGAATGGAAGTCCTGCAAATAGAGAATTAAAGAAGAAAGCACATTGAGACTGGTAGGAGGGACAGAGATGGAGAAAGGGCTGGTCCAACACCCAAATGTGGCATTTTTTTTTAATTGGGAGGAATATCTTGGCTGTAGAGGCCTCCCGTGAGGAGCAAAGGGTCCCAGCCCCACACCAAACCCCCAGCCCAGGGTTTCTGAGCTGTGAAGAGAAGCCCAGTAACTTTGGGCTATAAAACCAGTGGGGATTGTGGCTGAGTGTCCTGAGGCTGCTGGAGTCCCAGGCAGTTCCTCTTAAAGGACCGGCACTCAGACTTACTGAGACTTGCTACCACTGAGATCCAGTGCTGGGGCAGTGGCTTGGGGGAATCTTGGGGCATACAGGAAGGAATTGGATTGTCTGTCATCAGAGCAAGAACTCGAGGACAGCATTCTCTCAGACAAGGGTGCTCACAGCAGTCATTGCTTCTATGCTGACCCCTCCTCCTTCCCACCATCACAGAGCTGAGTATCAGGTGCCATATCTGAGTCTTTATCAGATATGGCACCTGCCCTGGTGATTCCCTGAGACCCCACTGAGTTTGAAACCCCACCCAAGCTGTTTGCAGCAGCTTTTCCATATGAATGGCCAGTCTTAGCTCAGGCTTAAGACTTTCTTAACATCTCTCAAACAAGCAGCAGCTGGTGTCATTGTACTCCACACCACTCAATAAGAGGCCCCAGGCCCGCACTAGCAGTAGCCTGCCTTGCTTCATAGCTTAGCCTCTCCTGGGCACTTCCAAGCCCAACACAAGAAGTAGCCATCTGCAGATCCCTTTGTAACTCCTGATGGGTGGCCCTAGGCAGGGAACAGGCAGTAGCTGACTTTGATTTCTAGGGGGTGCCCAGAGCCAATTTTCCCAGTGAACAGCTTCAGACCACACTAGATTACAACTCCACACATCCATGAGTGACACACTCAAGGGTCAGACTCAGTGAGCACCAAAGTTCAATTGAAGCAAGTACTGATCCATAAGGGTGTCTCCTGCACAACAGCCCTTCTGCTGTAGTTGCAGCTGGTCCTCACTGTCAATTGGCCTGGAGGTCAAGTGCTCCCAGTGACACCAACAGCACTCAAGGCTCAACTACAGCAAGAGTACACACAGATTACACAGGGGCACACTATAGTGCCGAGCTCAGGTGACTGAGGAGGCTGAGCCACTGGGCCATACAGGACAACTACTACACAAGGCCACTCTACCAATTCCAGGAGACATAGCAGCTCTACCTAATACATAGAAACACACACAGAGAAGCAGCCAACATGTGGAGATAAAGAAACATGTTTCAAATGAAAGAACAGAAGAAATCTCCAGAAAAAGGACTAAATGAAATGGAAGCAAGCAAACTATTAGATACAGAGTTCAAAACAGAGGTTATAAGGATGTTCGAGGATCTTAATGAGGGCTTCAAGGGACTTAGTGAGACTTTCAAGGACTTTAAGTGAGAATTTCAAAGACATGAAAAAGGACCAGTCAGAAATTAAGCATAAACTAACTGAAATAAAGAATAATTTACAGGGAAGAAAAAATGGCGACTGAAATAATTTCAAAAATCAATAAAAGTCACTATAAACAATCGGCACAGCAGTGTTCTCTCGTTCTTTCCTTTCCCTCCTGAAGGGACCGCTCTCTGTCTCTCCCCGTCCCTCCGGGCCCCTCCGACGTGGACACTGTGGCTGCAGAGCTGTGCAGGGCCTGGGCCTTGCTCACTGCGCAGCCCGAGCCTGGCACGGCTCCTGGGACAAGGACGACAGTTGGTGAAAGTATAGACTGAACTGAGTCAGGCTTGATTTCAACAGGCTTTCTCTCTCTTCTCACCAAACAACAAAAACCATGCCTTACACAACTACCTACAGCTCAGAGATTTGCTATTTCTATGCAGAACTCAGTCTTTCCTATGGTTCCTTTAAACTAAGTTCCCTGTTGGTGGCAACCAGGAGAGCTGATGCCTGGGGGCCCGTGGGGCTCACAGGAGGGGGGTCTGGAAAGCAACAGGAGGGAACCTTCTAGGAGAGAGAAATGCTGTCTTCCAACCGGGGTGCACACACTGCCACACTCCCAATGTCACTTAGATCTGGGCATTTATATGTCCTTGTACTTCAACATCAAAACCAGAGGATCCTCCCTGTGCCCTCCTAGCCACAGTGAGTTGAATTTGGCTGAGGACCCTGGATCCCTGGGTTCTGAGGTGACCCTGGAGATGGGGTCAGCCTGGGGCGGGCCTGGGAGGAGCGGCCATCCCAGAGGACAAGGCTGCCGCCCCCTGTGGTGCTGCTTCCCCTCCCCCCACGCTGGGGGAGACTGACTCTCAGGGATGAGGGGTGAGAAGAGGGGCTGGAAGGCAGGGCTGGGGGGGGGCGCGGTATGAGGGAGAGGAATGGGGCCTATCAGAGGCCTGAGGGCTGGTCAGAGGCCAGGGGAGTTTCCAAGGAAGACAAGACGGTCAGCACACGCCTGCCGGCCCAGCAGGCTTTCTGCAGGAGCCCTGTGAGCTCCATGGGTGGGCCCCTGTGTGTCTGCGGCAGAAGAATGGGCAGCAGTGAGACATTCTCTAAGGCAGATGCCAGGCCCTGCTCTAACTCAGAAGTCACGAGAGATTCCACAGGTGAGACCTCGCCGGTGAAACTGCTGTTCGCTTCATTTCCGAGTGCACAGCCCAGAACGCCTGCAGGGCCAACGCCACCTCACGTCTGCTCTCGCCCACCCGGAGGGCTCCCTCACACAGGCCTCAGGACACGGCAGCTGAAACCCGAGCACAGGACGATGCGCTCCAGTGTGAGAGGCGCTCTGAAGGTGGCTCACTGTAAAGCCACCTGATCTCTGACAGCGAGGCTGTAGCGAGCCTGGGAGGAGCGCGCCACCTGCAGAGGCCACCACCCACCCAGGGCAGGGAGGCGGCCCGCGCTGGACAAGCTGCCCTCTCCTGGTGCCAGGCCAGGGACTCGTGGCCGGCACGGACTGGTGGCAGCAGCCACAAGTAATGAGAATGACCATATTTTACTCTCTGTGTATTTCAAAGAAAATTAACAAGTGGATTTTTTAAAACCTTATTGGTCTGTAAGAAACTATTTTGGCCAGAACGATGCCCAGGGTAATTCACCAGTCACCAAGCTTTCGTTTTTGTTTTTCTCTTAATTCCACCTTTCTGTCCCAGCACTCTCCCAAGATTACTAATAATTACCTCACCCCAAAATCAACAGGAGGGCCCCAAGAATGCTGCCCGTGGCCCTGGCAATCTGTGCAAAGTCAACAAAACGAAGCTGACCTCACCTCACCAAAAGCGCCCCTCCCGATGACTTTGATGATCTCGAAGTCCTCTCGCCGGAGCTGCATGTCCTTCACCAGCTGCGTAAAGGGCTTGGCTACAAAGAAGAAAGCGGAATTAACACCTGATCTACTAAATGAATGCTGTCTAAAACCAACTAATTGGGTTATTCTAGGAAGTTATACTTTTTATAGAAAAATGTTCACTTTTCAAATAAGTACTTTTATGCTAAATTAACGTGGATGTTTGTCATCAGCACCTACACAGCTACACCTGTTATGACAAAGACCCTCAGAGCAGAGGCCCGGCAGGTCATGTGAGGTAAGATCCAGCTGCCAACGGCACCCAGGCAGCTGACGTGGTGCTGCCTGTTCTGCAGCAGCTGCGACTGATGTGCTCCAGGTGGGTGAGCTCTGAGCTCACCTGCAGGGCAGCTGGGGGAGCACAAGATGGACTCAAGGGAGCAATGGAGGTGCCCCCCAGAAAACGGAGGGGACGGGGCTTGACACTCGCATGGCTCCTCCCATAGGAACCCCACTCCACGCTGCGCTCCTGGATCCGCACAGCCTCTCTGAGACTAATTCCATTATTACCCTCACTGTGGGGGGGAGGGGAGGGAGCCAGGCTTCTTGGCCCACGCAGTAGCTAACAGCGACCCCCAGATCGTGTCCACCCGGCTGCTTGTTTGGAAGTGGGCCTTGCAGATGTACTCAGGTTGAGATGAGGACACAAGAGGAATGGGCAGAGCCCTAAAGCCAGCATTAATGCCGTCCCTCTAACAAGAGGGGGTTTGGGCCCGAGGGAAAGGGGCCGCAGATGGAGGCATGGCCTGGAATGGCTCCGGTGCAGGCCAAGGAACAGGGATGGCTGCCGAGGGACCACAGGCTGGCCATCCTGCAATATGCCTTTTGGGAAACTGACTTTAACCTGGTTTTTAAGAAGCAAAAGACTCAGAGAGTCCCTGGCCCTCCCCCGTTACCTGCCTCAGGAATCCAGGCAGAACCCTGCTTAAAGGAAGGGCACCCCCTGGGCACTGACGGGAACTGCATGGGGCCAGGGGAAGCTGGCCCGGCGTCTGTTGTCCGTGCCCCTGCTCCTGGCGGCCCAGCTGGAATGTGGGTGCCAGTTTGCTCTTTCTCCTCTGCCCGTGAACTCCCTGCTTCCCCCGGAAGTCCCAGACCCCGGTCTCCTCTCCTTAGTCAGAAGGGCACCTAAGCCTCTGCCCAATGCAGCTTGGGGTCTCAGTCGCCTGGCACCCACACGTGGACCTCCGCAGTAACCCAGGACATTTTCTCCCGTTAATCCGTCTCCCGTGAATGACTCTAGAATAGCTGAGAATGTGGAGGACAGTCGTGCCCCACACGCTGCCCCGAAGCTGGGAGAGACAGGAAGCTCCCTCCCCGGAGCCTTCGGAGGGCACTCGGCGCTCCCCCAACCGGGAGCTCTAGGAAGCTGCTCTAGAGCTTACAGCCGTCTTCATCTCTGTCCTCGGGAGCCTCCAGCTGGCGCTCGCCTGTGACAGTCGCCCAGGAAACTGCTCCAGTGTCTGTGTGACTTCCTTCCATGAACACAGAGCAGGTGGCAGAGCCGGACCAGAAGCCACAGGCCTGGCCTCCAGACCCCCCCCATCCCCCCCCCCCCCCCCCATCCCCTATGGGACGGGCGCCTGATGCAGGGCTCACAGCTGGCGAGCACCACTGTGGCAGCGTGAGCCTCTCCCGATCAGGACTGACTGTGCACAAGCCTTCGGCAGGCACAGCAGGGCCAGGATGAGTGGGAGCAGCAGGCAGGAGAAGCAGGCTTCATTGGACTGCTGGTTTCGGCGCAATCCCCATAGGCCATGCCAAGGGACCACACCTGTGCATGAATTTGTGCACCAGGCCTCTAGTATTTTTAATATTTCCCTTTCTCCACGCTCACTATCACCACCTATTCTAAGTCCAGTTTGTAATATGATAGTTCTTGCTTCTTCCATCAATAATGTCTTTACCACACATTCGTGTTTATTATCTTCTTGTCTGTGTTATATTGTGTAGTTTATCTATTCTCCAGGATGCCAACTGTATACATATTTTGTGGAATATAATCTTTTATTTCTGGATTGAATTTCTAATTTCAAAGTGTATATATGTGTTTGTGTGTGTGTGTATATATATATATATATATAATGGTGTTGCATTTTGTTGTTTCTCATAACTCCCATTCACAATGATTATTCCTACATGTATTTTTTCATATATTTTTGTGATCTTTAATGTTGATTCCAAGGCACTTGCACTTTGTCCATGGCCATTTTTTGAAAGTTTAACTGTGTTTGTCTAGAAAGTATTTATAGTTGCTTCTGACAGATCCCCCATGGCCTTAAAAATCTAGGACAATCATTATTTTGTTTTTGCCTGTGCATTTTTAGGTGGACACAAATGTTATAAATGTCACTTCCAATACAGTGTGATACTCAACTTGTGGTTAAGAATTGTTAGGGAAAATCATCTTATTTTGTCTCCTATATCAAATTTTTTTTCCTCTTTCTTTTTGAGTTCACTTTGTCCGTTGAAGGCACTATCTTTAGGAGACCAAGTCTTGTTTGGGAAGCCTTTGCTTCACCCTCCCACAGTAGAGTCCTTATATTGTCTTTCATATGAGACCTATTACAATCTAAATTTGGGGCTAGTGCCTTTGGTAGAAGTTCGGACAGCAAACACTACTTCGGGACTGACTTTTTTTTCCCCCTCTGGATTCTCAATTTTATTTTATTTACAGCATTATAAGATTTAACTTATTCTTCTCACTAACAAAACTGTCATCATGTTTTTGTTTTGTTTTGGATATTTTATCCAGCATTTTGGTTTATTTCTTCTGGGTAATTAATTACCAAAGAGTTCCTTCCACTCTCTCTGTCATACAGACAGGAGCAGAAATAAACAATAGATTAGGAATTTAATTAATCTTGAAATAATTTAGTAAATAGATTATGTATGTCTGATGATGGAAATTAACACCTACGTTTAAGGTTGATTGTCCGAGGATATGCTTACTGATTTTAGAGAGAGGGGAAAGGAGAGAGAGTTCCTCCTTTGCATTGATGCAAAGGAGAACATTGATTAGTTGCCCAATTGGGGGTCAAAAACACAATCTTTTGGTATACTGGACAACACTCTAATCAACTGAGCCACACTGGCCAGGGCCCTGTGGTGATAATTTAGGAATTTAATGTTTATAAGATGTAAAATATCTTCTTTAGCCTAAATTTCCATATGAAATAGCTTCATATCTGAAGTGTTTTGTTAATTTTTGTTCATCCAATTTTGAATTTTCAGAAGGTAAGAATATCATCTTTTTTTCTGAGCTTGGATATTTTTCAGTCAGTTTAAAAAAAAACTCTCCTTGACAAGATTTCTGCTTTGATGGATGTGTTGGTGTTTTCTAAAATGTATGATTAATAACTGTTTAAAAATATATACTTGAGCAAAGCACAAGACACTGTTTTTTTACTAAGTGACTTTGGCAATCAGTGTAGATTATGGGATAGGTTTGGGGGGGGGAGGGGGGATAAGGGAGGCCAGGGGATTGTCAAGTGTGGGGGAAAAAAAGGAGAAACATGTAATACTCTTTGTAATAATTTAAGCAATAAAAATATATATTTAAAAAAAAAGAATGATTTACAGGATTCAACAGTGTAATAAAGGATTCTGATAATTAAATCAGCAATTTGGACTATGAGGAAGCAAAAAACACCTAAATCGGAATAGACTTACAAGTCAAAGCACAGAATTTAAGCAATAAAAATATATATTTAAAAAAAAAGAATGATTTACAGGATTCAACAGTAGAGTAAAGGATTCTGATAATTAAATCAGCAATTTGGACTATGAGGAAGCAAAAAACACCTAAATCGGAATAGAC
The DNA here is from genome assembly GCF_000412655.1 of Myotis brandtii. Taxonomy (NCBI): domain Eukaryota; kingdom Metazoa; phylum Chordata; class Mammalia; order Chiroptera; family Vespertilionidae; genus Myotis; species Myotis brandtii. The sequence goes on along the minus strand of NW_005357451.1, from coordinate 1,226,035 downwards.
TTACAAGTCCAGAAAGCACAGAGAGGCCCAAACGACAGGAACCTAAAGAGGCACACACCAAGACACTACATAATTAAAATGCCAATGGTTAAAGACAAAGAGAGAATCTTGCAAACAGAAAGAATAAAGTAGTTAGTTACCTAAACAGGAGCCCCTATATGGCTATTAGCTGTTTTCTCAACAGAAACTTTGCAGTCCAGGAGTGGCAAGAAATATTCAAAGTGATGAATAGCAAGGACCTTCAACCAAGATTACTCTATCCAGCGAGGCTATAACTTAGAATGGAAGGTCAGATAAAGAGCTTCATCGATAAGAAAAAGCTAAAGGAGTTCATCACCACCAAACCAGGATTACATGAAATGTTGAAGGTTATTCTTTTTTTAAATATGTTTTTATTGATTTTAGAGAGAGAGAAAGGGAAGGGAGAGAGAGAGAAACATCAATAAGAGAGAAACATGGATCAGCTGCCTCCTCTCCCCACCACCACCCCTACTGGGGATCAAGCCCAGAACCTAGGCATGTGCCCTGGCTGGGAATTGAACCAGTGACCACCTGGTTCAGGGGTCAATGCTCAGCCACTGAGCAACACCAGCCAGGCTTGGAGGGTATTCCAGAAGAAGAAGAAGAAGAAAAAGAAGAAGAAGAAGAAACATATGAACAATAAAATGACAATAAATATATATCTATCAACAATTTAATCTAACAATCAAAATAAACAAACAAGGTATCTAATGAGCAAAATAAATTGATGAATATAATAGAACCACAGGCATGGAAACGTGGAACAGACAGAAGAATTTCAGAGGCAAGTGGGGAGGGGTCAGGAAGGAATTAAGCAAAGAACTTATATACATATATGCATTACTTATGGACACAAACAGTAGGGTGTTGAAGACCTGGGGCAGTGCGGGAGCCGGGAGGAGGAGGGCAATGGGGGTGGGGGTGGGTAAATGGGATATCTGTAATACTCTCAACAATAAAGATTTTAAAAAATATTTGAGCAACTACAAAACAACAACAACAACAAAAAGAAACAAAAAAACCCACAAAAAACGAAGAACAAAAACAATGATCAAGTCTAGGCATAAATATTTGCAAGCCAAGATTTCTCATTTTTCGCCCTAACCGGTTTGGTTCAGTGGATGGAGCGTCGGCCTGTGGACTGAAAGGTCCCAGGTTCGATTCCGGTCAAGGGCATGTACCTTGGTTGAGGGCACATCCCCAGTAGGGGGTGTGCAGGAGGCAGCTGATCGACGTTTCTCTCTCATCGATGTTTCCAACTCTCTATCCCTCTCCCTTCCTCTCTGTGAAAAATCAATAAAATATATTTAAAAAAAAAGATTTCTCATTTTTCAAAAAGCTTGTTTTTCATTATAGTTGACATACATTATGATATTAGTTTTAGTTGTACAGCCAGGATTATCTTGGGTCAGCTTTTTTTTTGTCCTCCAATCTACTGTGGTTAGAAACTTGAAGTAATGTGGTATTTAAAACATAACTGATGCCTTTTGGTAGGGGTGCAGGAAGGGTAGCTTCCATGTGAAAGTACAGGAGTAATGGTAGACATTGGTAATATATAAATACAGAGACAATTTCTGCTTTCTAGTAAGCATGTCATGTATTTATCTCCAAACCTTTATTGTATATCTATATAGAAAATAAAATATAGTTCAAATGACCTCCTTATATATATACAAACTTGTCACAAAGTTAGTCCAAACATGAAATGATTTTCTATTCTTAAAAATTTGAGTCACACATAGACTTAATAAATCATTATTCTTGAGGATTAGAGATGATAGACAGCTCTTAAATTTCAGGTTATTCAATCATTTCCTGATTATGACTAATTAAATATGCTTTTGCATTGAAATAAAACACGAATATACTATAGTAAAAACAAACTGTACTAATAAAACACAAATCCAAGGAGAGACTACCAGTACAAACTATAGAACATTTAAATTTTTTATTATGAATTGCCTTGTTATAAATTCTGATGTAAGGTTTTGTCAGCAAATTTGGGGGAAATAGTGCACCCTTTGAAATTAAATATTTTATTTTACTTTAAAAATATTTTTAAAAATTTTTAATTACAACTGACATACAATATCATATTAGTTTCAAGTGTAAAACACGAGGATTAGACATTTCTATAACTTAAAAAATGGTAACTCCATTAAATCTAGTAACCAGCTGACACCATACATAGTTATTACAATATCATTGACTATATTCCCAGTGCTATATTTTGCATCCCTGTGACTACTCTTCAACCTGCAATCTGTACCTCTTAATCCCTTCCCCCTTTTTACCCATTCCCCCAAGTCCTCTTCCCATCCAACTATCATCAAATTTTTCTCTGTGTCTATAAGTTTGTCTCTTTTTTTGTTTGTTCATTTATTTTGTTTTTTAGATTCCACATATAAGTATAATCATATGGTATTTGTCTTTGGCTTATTTCACTTAGCATAAATATCTCTTTAAGATTTTTTTCTTATCAAAAATTAAAAATAAAATCCGTTAAATGTGAAAACATGCCATATTGCATATTTCCAAGTGTTTGTCTGAACTTTTTATTTTATGCAACCGTACAGAAAATTGACTGCATTCAAACTTTGGGAAAAATTAAAACAGAAGAAAAAGTATTGAATGATAAAATGCAAATGAATAGTGTTTATACTTATTTTTTTCAATCTGTGTGCTTGAATATATTTAGACAATTATAATTAACTGGATGTTAGTTTGATAAAATATAGGGAAGTTTTGCAATCAGGCCACTGAATATTCAGTTTAATTATGTTGGTATGCACTTCTTTTGCTTCTAATGCCAAGGATCCATTGGTAAAATGAAAGCATATTTTGTGGTCTGTTATGCAGAAAATGTTTAATCCAGTGTCTGATTTACTTTGTTAAATCTTCCTTATTTAATGTGCTTATCCATCCATGCAGAATTGGGTATGCTGCTTTCTGTTACTATGACATTACAATCAAACAGCTGAAACAAGAACAGCAAGACTTTCTGTAAAGGTTCATGAAATTCCCACAAAATTGTTCATAGTATATTGTTTTGTTTTACAAGGATTATGAAAAATACAAATTTGTTCTAAATATTTCTGTATTGAAGAAGCTGACAAATACAATAGCTAGTACAAATAGTCATTTTGTTTCTAAAACTAGCACTTAAAACAGATTTCTGATGTAGTGGAAATGATTGCTGTCATAACACTGATTATCTTTTAGAGATGGAAATGAACATGAATTCAAAGAACCTGAATTTTATACAACAGAAAATGGTATGATAGAGTAATATTTGTACATATTTGAAATGCAAGTCTACATTGACTTCATCTGGGATATTGTAAAATTCTTAAACATACATTATGCTCATAAATGTACTACTTCAAGTAATTCTAGGTTATTCTTCAGCAGACTGGACTTTCTCCATTTTTAACTATGTTTTACTGTCCAGAGTACTTGTGCTCATAAATTTGTATTGCCACTACGAGCATAGGCTTAGTGATAGAAAAATATTTTAATTCAAAGCAAGCTCTAACACCAGTTCTACATTTAAAAAATTTCCTTTGTAAGTCTGGAATTTGTAATAAGGTGTTACTAATCTACTTCCTGAACTGTTATTGCTTGCTTTTTATGATGTTAAGATATATACATTCACACAGACATTATTATTTTCTAAGAAGATCTCTTAACCTTAAAGAACTCAGAGTATCCATAGTTTATCTGTCACTCTTACTTTAGTTTATGCTAAAAAGTCAGTGTCTGGTTAGTTTGGTTGTTTACAATATGGTAAGATGAGATCCCAAGGTAGTAGATTCAATTTGTGTGTGTGTGTGTGTGTGTGGTGTAAAATTATGTGACTGCTGGATCATAAACAATAATAATAACACTGGCATCTGGGAAGAGTATATAATAGTTCTGATCCATATGGCCCATTACCACTTCTAGAAAATTTTTGCTGTGTCCTACTGATAAGATAAGAAATATAATTCTGTGTCAGATCAATAGTCCAGCCTAGTGTTTCCCAAAGTATGAAATCCTTATAGTTCACATGTATATTTATTATAAAAGATTTGAACAGTCCTCCAGTAAAGAAACCATCTAACTAATTGCCCCCTGAATGTATTTTATCATGAAACTCTTATTACTATCCTACAGAATTACTCTTTCCCAGAACATACTGGGGAAAAGGGTTGAACATGGCATTGAAAGGGGTGTCACAGGTGAATATTACAGATCACACCCCTTCAGCATTCAATAAATATTTTATTAGGTTCCTATTCAATTATAGGCATTTCTCTAGATGCTTGGGATAGTTCAGTGAACAAAGATTTCTATCCTCCCACCACTAACTTTTATGATCCTTGAATTTATATAAGCTTTTCCTAACTATGTTTATATGAGGAAAAGTATATTTTATTTAAGAACAGATTATCTATGCTATGTTACTGCATAGCAGTACCATTAAGTCAAAATCACTATTTATTACCATGAAAAGTTACTTTTTGGTGACATGAATTTAAAACCCAGACATCAGATCCTGGCTGGGTAGCTCAGTTGATTAGAGTGTCATCCTGATATACCAAGATTGTGGGTTTGATCTCCAGTCAGAGCATATACAGGAGGCAACCAATGAATGCATAAGTAAATGGAGCAGCCAATCTCTCTCTCTCTCTCTCTCTCTCAACAAATAAAAAATAAAACCCAATAGTCAGAAAAAATATCGAAATTATCATTATGGTGTTATATCATTGCAAATAAGAATTTAAACATTCACCAGTCTTTAAGATAAATTCCAAGTGAGAAAATGCTAAAGCATCAAATATATGCATTTAAATCACTGACATGCCTTAGCTGGTTTGGCTCAGTGGATAGAGCGTCAGCCTGAGGACTGAAGGGTCCTGGGTTTGATTCTGCTCAAAGGCACATGCCTGGGTTGTGGCCCGATCCCCAGTAGGGGGTGTGCAGGAGGCAGCCGATTAATGATTATCATCATTGATGTTTCCATCTCTCTCTCCCTCTCCCTTCCTCTCTGAAATCAATAAAAATATATTCAAAAAATAAATCACTGACAGATATTGACAAACCACTTTCCAAATGAATTGTATCAATTCCCACTTCCATTAACAATGTACACATATGCCTGCTTCCTCATACCTTTACCAATACTGTGTGTTAGCAAATATTTTTATTTTTGCCAATCAGATTGGTGAAAGTCGGTATCTCCCATATCCTCACAATGATTACTACTGTTGTTGCTGCTTCTGCTACTACTACTACTACTACTACTACTACCAAAAGAATATGTTGACTGCTTACTCTCAGTCAAATGTAGTCTAAGTACTTTATTTTCCCCTCATAACCACCTTGGGAGGTAAGTAACATCATTGTTGCCATTTTACAGATGAGGAACCAGAGGTTCTGAAAGGTTAAATAACTTACCTAAGACCATTCATTTGGTAAATGATGGAACTGGGACTCAAACCTAGGAAGTCTGGTCAAGCGTCTGAATTCATAACCATTATCCATTTGTAGTAGCAAAGACTAGGAAAAAAAACCACAACCAAATATCCATTAATAGAGGAATATTAAATAAATCATGGCATATCCATAAAATGGAATTATAGGAAACCATTAAAAATGAGGCATCCATATATGTACTGAGAACACAGGATCTCCAAAATATATTAAGTGAAAAATAAAGATGTAAGGTGAAGAATAATGTTTACAGCATGCTGCCTTTTGTGTCTAAAAAGAGTGGGATTACTGCTACATACACATACACACAACACACACACACACACACACACACACACACAGTTTCTACCAGGATTCACAAGAAATGAAAAACAGTGCATATCTCTGGAGAGGACAGCTTCGGGACAGGGAGACAATAGAGACTTATTAGTCGTAATAGTCTTTGTATGACCTTTTGGGCTGATTGGAGTTTTTAATTAACCACATGTGCATTACTTGTACAATTGCAAACACAAAACCAGATGATTAAAGAAGTTTACTGAGTAATCAATTATTTTATTCCCATTTAAAACAGTACTCATGGCCGAAACCGGTTTGGCTCAGTGGATAGAGTGTCGGCCTGCGGACTGAAAGGTCCCGGGTTCGATTCCGGTCAAGGGCATGTACCTGGGTTGCGGGCACATCCCCAGTAGGAGATGTGCAGGAGGCAGCTAATCAATGTTTCTCTCTCATCGATGTTTCTAACTCTCTATCTCTCTCCCTTCCTCTCTGTAAAAAATCAATAAAATGTATTAAAAAAAAATTTAAAACAGTACTCATGTTGTTTCTTAAAGACTTCCTATACTTTATTATTCAATTCAGCAGATTTGAAATTTTATTTATTTTTGACAAATTAACATTTTATAAATTTAAGGTATACAACACGGTGTTTTGATATATTTATACAGTGTAAAGTGATTACCACAATCTAATATATCCACCACCTCCCATAGTTACCCTTTTGTATGTGTGTGGTTAGAACACTTGATATCTACAATCCTAGTAAATTTCAAGTATGTAATATCATTGACCATAGTCACCATGCTGTCTATTAGGTCCCCAGATCTTATTCATCTTATAATTTAATTTTGTCCCCTTTGATTAATATCTTCCCTTTCCCATACCCCAGCCTCTGATAAGTGCCATTCAACACTCTGTTATTATGAATTCAATTTAATATTATTTTAGATTCCATGTGAAAGTTACATCATGTGATATTTGTATTCCTGTGTCTGGCTTATTTCACTTAGCATAACGTTCTCCAGATTCATCCATGTTGTTGCAAATTACAGGGTTTACTTCTTTTTTAGGCTGAATAATATTCCCTTATATGTATACGCTACATTTTCTTTATTCATTCATCTGTCAATGAACACTGTGAATAAGACTGCAATGAATACGGGAGTGCAGCTATCTCTTCAAGATAGTGATTTTATTTGCTTTGGATATATTCCCAGAAGTGAGAGTTTAGCAGATATATTTTTTTAAAATATATTTTATTGATTTTTTACAGAGAGGAAGGGAGAGGGATAGAGAGTCAGAAACATCAATGAGAGAGAAACATCGATCAGCTGCCTCCTGCACACTCCCTACTGGGGATGTGCCCACAACCAAGGTACATGCCCTTGACCAGAATCGAACCTGGGACCCTTGAGTCCACAGGCCGACACTCTATCCACTGAGCCAAACCGGTTTCGGCCATGAGTACTGTTTTAAATGGGAATAAAATAAGCCAAGTTCTGGTGTTTATTGTCTTGTTACATCTGTATTTATACCAGTTGATTTTAATCCTGTCAATTTCTATTGCAAAGGTTAGGGCGTTTCTTATCTCCATTCCAGGGAGTAAAGATTATGTAGCTTAAGCGTGATTGTTTGTAGTTAAAGTGATTAACTACCCGCCTGGCACTTAGTTAAGGGGTTGTATCCCCTCCCTAACCTCAGGGGAAAATCCCCACCTGGGGAAACAACCTTTCTCGGAGAGGTGACCTTGGTTAAAACACATGGCGCTAAGGAGAGCAAACATATTAAGAACAATATGCTATATATGCCAGGTCCCTTGAAACATATGCTGTGCAGATGTTTCTTTCCTGCAGCGACTGTGTCAAGCAGCAAGGATGGACCGCCTTCCAGCAGGGATGTGCCCGCAACCAAGGTACATGCCCTTGACCGGAATCGAACCTGGGACCCTCCAGTCCGCAGGCCGACGCTCCATCCACTGAGCCAAACCAGTCAGGGCAAGCAGATATTTTTGAGTGCCTATTATATGCTAGGCAGGCACTGAATTATGTATTGGGAATATAATGATAGATAATATAGGCACAGTCCTTGCCTTTGTGGAACTTACCATCTATGAAAATAGCAGATATGAAACAATATTTGATATTTCTAATTATGAAAAGTTCAACAAAGGAGGGGGATAGGGTGATAGCATACCTAAGCTAGACTGTGGACTCAATGAAGACTTGCCAGAGTATGTGAAGTCTTGAATGAACTGCAAAATGAGAAAGGGAGAAGGATAAAAATGCACCTCACGCACATGGAACAGCATGTGTGAAGGCCCTGAAGCAGAAAGGAGCATGGGGTATTAGAGGAAACGAAAGCGAGCCAATGTAACTGGAGCTTAGAGAGAAAAGGATAAAAGGTATGAGACTGGAGAGTTTAGCAAGGCCTTTTAGACAATGTTTACAATTTGTGAATGTATTTTAAGAGCAATGGGAAATCATGAAAGATTTAGGTAGAGGAAGACATGATCACATATACATTTTTAAAAGTTTACCTGCAGTGTGGAGCGTGGACTGGAGAGAAGCAAGTGTAAATAAATAAGGGGTCTAGCTGGGGTCTATTGTAATTGTCTAGGCAAGAGATTATGGGGGAAGTCCATAATGAGAGGTGTATATATTTACAATATATCTTTGAGATAAACCTGCCAAGAGTTGCTGATGCATTGGTTTAGGGGTGAAAGCGAATTATATCAGATGTGATTCTTAAGTTTCTCACTTGAGTAATTGATTAGAAAGTGGTTCCATTTCTAAGGTAGGGAACACTGGGCAAATAAGTTTTGAAATGTGGTTGAAATGTTCAGGAGTTAAGTACTGAACATGTTCAGAAGAGATGTTGAGTAAGGTGTTGGATATATTGATCTGGAGCTCAAAGGAAAGACCAGAAATAGGGACTATTAAATTACTGGTTTGTAAAAAGATGGTACATCACATCTCACAGTTGAAGAAACTTCTGATTAAAGGTGAATGTTTAGGTAATCATGGTTTTTCAACTCATAGAAACCTCTAAGTACTAAATCAGTGTTGCAGTGATTTAATAGGGTAGTCAATTCATAGGTATCCATCACCTCATTTTATTATCACTTTAGCCAACTAAAATATTTCAGTTCTCAAAAATAGATGTCCTTAAAATAATAGAAGGAATGGCAATTAAATGGCTTTACTTTATGATATTTACTGAAATTGTCAGCTCTTATATTCATCTTTACTTTGCAAAAAATTTACATAAATACATTTGAAAGAAAAGGTATTTTGAAATTTTTCTCCATGCAGAAGCTTTACATTTTTCTAATTTTTTCCATGCCCAGAGAAGGTGTGATAGCTTCAGAGAAACAACAGATAAATATATGCTGGCAATTATATATTTCTGAGGATCATGCTTTCTAGTCTCTGTAAAAAAAGGGATTTGAAATTTGAGGCAAAACATATTGGAAAATCAGCACTACAGAGTATTTGTTTATTTTGCTTTATCCCATTAGATATAAATTTCATGATGTCAGGCTTTTTTGTTGTCTGTTTTGTTTATTGTTGTAATTGTAGCATATTAATTAGTGTCTTGCACATAATAGGTACTGAATGAATATTTAAGGAAAACTGAAAATTAGTTATACTCATAGTGAAAAGGATATATATGTATATATATACTAGTATATCCAAAGTAAGATAGAATACTTTTATTTATCATGTTTTTAACCACCCATCTATGGTTTATCACTGTTAGAAGAGATTTTTGAAAGTTTCCTGTGTTTACCCTGGGAAAACTATTAATTTCCTTTTCCATTGGTGGTATCAAGAGTCTTATAGATCACACAGATAAGGTCTATTTAACTTCTGATAATACTCATGTACAATGCTGCTAATGATTAAGGCAAAATACAAGTTTAGAGATTTTCCATGGAACCTTAGCAAAGTAACAAAGGTATTGAGCATCTTCAAAAAATGAAACATCATAGTTGTTGCAAATATAAAGGTGAAGACAGTCCCTGTCTCCGTAGTACCTACCATATATTAAGGGAGTCAGAACTAAGCTCAGTTCAACAAACATTTATTAAATTCTTATTGTGCCAGGCTTATGAAAGATACAGGAAGAAAAAGATAAATAAAGCATGGTCCTTGTCTTACAGGGGCTTATAATTTTGGCTGTTGCATATGTGGGTGTGTCTTTTTGTGAGTATGTATGGGGATATGTGTACTGTATACTGATAAATGCAAATACTTTCAGTGCAATATGAGAGGTTATGACAGAGTGGTAACACTATACAGGAAAATTTAATCCAATATAGGGAGGAGGTGAAAGGAGGAGATGGTAAAAGCCAAGCTAAATCTTGGGGATCAATGTTAGCTAGAGGATATGAATATCATTCCATGCTGAAGGAACAACAGGGTGACTGGGGAGCCACAAACAACTCCAGGACAGGTGATGTAAGGAACAGTCCACTACTGCACTTTCTCTGAATTATTTTGGAACTCTTGTAATGTAACTACAATTTTATATTTATAAGGCAGATAAAAAATGTACCTTTCTTTACTCCCATGAATACCCTCTTCTTTGGTTTGGTGGGGCTAGGTTGGGAGGAAGCTGACCTTGAAAATACTTGAGAGCTATATTAGCTGCTTGGCATAGACTACTCAAACCCCATCATCAAATACATTTACTTTAATCACTTTACTGTAAAGGCTATTTTACCTTGATCATTTGTGCAATAAACGCTTATCAAGCGACTAATATGCTTTCATCTTTCTTCCCCCCCTGTTACGCAAGGCTAATTTTGCAAATATATATTGTCAGGGTGGCTGTTTGGACTAACTAGAACAAGTAAAGACGCGATGAGGGTTCCATTCTGGCGAAACTAGAGCCAGAGGTTTTTCGTGGGCTTTCATTGAAAAGACATAGAGGCGAAAAAGATACAGCATATAGTTTGAAAGTATTGGTGTGAAAAATCATGCTTCGGGGGTCAAAACGAAAGTACAGGCTGGAATGAAAATGTCCTTTGTTCACAAAGCAATCCCTTTTCAATTTCTCTCTGTCCTCAGTATCTCCTAACAATTCTTGATTCATCATTGTCAAGGAGTACACAGGTTTCCCCACATTCATCCTAGCCATCGTAGTAAAATAGACATCTCTTTTCTGTTCCAAACTTCCCAGGCTAAACACGCTATTGCACTCGGCCTGGAAAATGAATTGAGCTTTTAACATTCGCGCAAACATTTCAAATAGAATGCTTAGCTACTCGGATCCGCCACTCAAGAACTACAATACCCAGAATGCACTGTTTTCTCTTCCTCTTTCTACCAAGGCAATGCCTAACTTGATCTCATTTTCACAAGCAATAGTCACATGACTTGTTTCCTGTCAAGATGGCGGATGATCTCCCTTCGGAGTTTGATGTGATCGTAATAGGGACGGGTATGTTGTGGCTCTGCTACTTCCCTGACAAAGTATAGGAAGTCTGTTCCTACCAACTCTCTCAGTGGCGAGGGTTGGCGAGAAATGCCAGGTGTTGAGCATGGGAGGGAGGACGGAAAGGAAGTGAGGTAGTCGGGATACAGCGCGGGACTTGCAGCTCCAGGGAGGGGCTTGGGACCCCTGGTGCTTAGCGACATTTGAGTAAGGGTCGATCCGGTCGATGCCGAATGCTGAGGTTGGTTGCTGTGGGTGATTCCTGTAATTTCCTTGAAGGTGGGTTTGCAGTGTCATAAGAATGGAGAGTCGGGATTTTATCAATGGAGACACCTTTGGCATGACATGATTCCTTGTTGATTTCAAGGTGATATTTCCCATCATTTTGTCTCGCCATTTCATAGGAATTTTTCATAATCCTAGGGTTCAGTGCAGCTTGGATACAGCTGAAACCTCAGTTTTTCGAAAAAGATGCTCAGTTGTTACCCGTGTGCGTTTTAATTTACCAGGGCTAGGAAACGGATTCTTTTCTATTGTGTTGAGAAGTGTAGGTAATTGTGTTTTTTGAGGTAGCCATTATTTCTGCTTTATGATGCAGAAAGAAATAATTTTGTTTTCTCAACCCACCTACCTGCCCACAACTAAATGAACTGAGAACAAGCTTCTGCGAGTTCCAGTTCAGATGTATGATCTTATCTTCCCCTTGTTGTCCCACCATTTTATTTTCCATGTTTTGGGTGGAGCCAGAAACCCCTCTGCAATTTCTAGTTAACAAATTATATGTACAACACATGGCAGGAGACATTTGGCAGCAGTTGGTATTTTGTTTTTCTTAACAGTGTAAAGGATGGGTTTTAGATGGGGTGAAATAGATTGTTGGGTGGGGTTTTCTCCTGTCTGCAGAATGTGTTAGGCTGGAGAAGCTCTGGTGGATGAGACCTTGTCCATTGTGTTATTGAATTCAATTTCTTGTCTTCTCAAACAGTAGGAGCAGCCATGTTTCCAGGTCAGGAGTAATAATAGCTACCTGTTTTCCAGTGCTTATTATTTGCTAATTGAGGTGCTAAGCTGTATGAAATCCTTACAACAGCCTTATTAGAGTATGTATTTTCTACACTTAAAGGAAGAGGGAAGGGGCTTTGGAAAGGTTGCAGTTTGCTCAAGATCACACAGCTGTTAAATTTCCAAAGGCCCATCTTATCCCAGAAGGAGAATCAATGGTTCTGACTCTCAGCGTTAACTCATATTAGTAGAAATAATTGGGAAAACTTGGTTCTAGACCTTCCTTAGCTATTAACTGTCTGTGTGAATTGCGAGGGCTAGGTACTTAATTTCTCTGAGCCTCAGTTTCCTTGTTTTTGAATACAGGGAGGGTAAACTAGATAATCTTTTAAGTGCTGCCTAACCAAAAATTCTCTTATTCTAGTTGCACCTGGGTAATTATTCTCAGCACAGTAAAGATATGTTGACTCCCATCCTGAAAACTGCATGACTGCAAATAACTAGTCTGTAATTGCTATGAATAGATATTGGAAGAAGCCAATAGACTATTCAGTTATTCTCTCCAGTCTATCCTAAAATTGAGAACAACATCCATTTTAGAGTAGTTGTTGTACCATACTTGAGTTCTATATAGTTGCCTTTCTTTTTTGTTACCTAGGAACTTGAGGCGTTTAAAAATTTTTTAAGAATCATTGATTTTTTCCTTATCTGGATTAAAAATTGTTGATTGCTAATTCTCACTATTAAATGCTATTAATTCTTATAATAAACTAGAGGTCCGGTGCATTAAATTCGTGCACGGGTGCAGTCCCTAGGCCTGGCTGGCAATCGAAGCACGAGCATCTGGTGTGGAAGGGCAGGTCCCAGCTGACCTCTGGGCCCTG
>NW_005357451.1:1187142-1212828 GCF_000412655.1 Myotis brandtii | reverse complement strand
CCCGGCCAGCCTTGTGGACCAGCTCCTGCGCTAACCCATGGGGAGCCTGACAGGCCCCTGTGGTCCTGGCAGCTGTGTCCCTGTTCACCCGGAAGAGGCTGCATGGGTGCAGGGTGGGCTCCTTGTGGCGCCCGGCACCTGAGCCTGGGGGCTTCCCCAGCACACAAGCCCTGGTGTCCCAGGGAAGGGTAGCAGGAGGAGTGAGAGCGAGCTCAGCGGACACCCCGCATTCTCACTGCACCTTCGTCCCCATCACCCCCACCCCCAGGTAGCTGGCGAGAGGTCGCAGCGCGTCGCTGATGCCCACCATGTTCTGCACTTCCCCCTAGTGGTCAGCGCACATCATAGCGAGCAGTCAAACTCCCAATGGAATGACTGTCCGAGGGGACAATTTGCATATTAGGCTTTTATTATATAGGATATTCTGCCATGTGATTCAGTTTATAATATGGACTATATCCATTGTGTTGGAGTATGTTATGATATAGGTAGGAAGATACTGTGAGTGATCCAGAAAATTGCATCATGAGGCATCTGGTATCTGGGAAAAGATTCATGTTAGACTTATTTTAGTGAGAGTAATGCTATTACTCCTAGTATGGGAAGAACTTTTTTTTTTAAATATATTATATTGATTTTTTACAAAGAGGAAGGAAGAGGGATAGAGAGCTAGAAACATCAATGAGAGAGAAACATTGATCAGCTGCCTCCTGCACACTCACTACTGGGGATGTGCCCGCAACCAAGGTACATGCCCTTGACCAGAATTGAACCTGGGACCCTTGAGTCCGCAGGCCGACGCTCTATCCACTGAGCCAAACCAGCTAGGGCGGGAAGAACTTTTTAAAAAATATATTTTATTGATTTTTTACAAAGAGGAAGGGAGAGGGATAGAGAGTTAGAAACATAGATGAGAGAGAAACATCGATCAGCTGCCTCCTGCACAACCCCTACTGGGGATGTGCCCACAACCAAGGTACATGTCCTTGACTGGAATCAAACCTGGGACCCTTTAGTTTGCAGGCCGACACTCTATCCACTGAGCCAAACCAGTTAGGGCAGGATGAACTTATTTGAAGTCAGTATTAAAAAATTATGTTTTTATGGTCACTTAATGGTGAACATATTCTGAGCTTATCAAGCACATTGCTTGAATTTATGATATGAAGTATTATTTAGATATGTTAAATGAAAAAAAATGGATAAAAGTTATTTCCCCAATAAATGATTCTAATAAACTCAATCATTAGTTAATTGGAATTATTTTTAATATATTTGGAATATTTTATTTCTGAAATAGTTTGCTGAAAGTAGCCTTTAAACTCTGTTTGCTTTACTAAATGTACTAGCTTGAGTAAATCAGGAAAAGCAGTGTTTCATAGCTTCAGTTTTACTGACAAAAGCAGAATTAATCATGCATGTATCAGAGACATGAATGCTCTTTGAAATGTAATTTTTCTCTTTTTAAATATATTTTTATTTATTTCAGAGAGGTAGGGAGAGGGAGAGAGAGAGACAGAAACATCAGTGATGAGAGAGAATCATTGATCAGCTGCCTCCTGCACACCTCCTACTGGGGATCGAGCCCACAACCTGGGCATGTGCCCTGACTTCCTGGTTCACAGGTCTACACTCAACCACTGAGCCACTCCAGCTGGGCTGTAATTTTTCTTTTAGCAGACTTAGTTCTAGTTAAAAAATCATTAACAGCTAATTGATTCATCAAGTAAAATCTCTTGAAAATGTTTTAAGTTAATGACCTTGATTATTTTTTTTTCCATTTTTCATAGTACAAAGTTTTTCTTAACATCCTGTTTTGAAGAGATTTTGGGAAAATAAAGTTTTGTATGTATTTTCTTAGTTAAATCCATTTCCTTTTGATTACAAAATACAGGAAATATCTTTGAAACACCTAAAGACAGAGAAATAAGATAAAGTACTTGAACCATGGAAAATATAGACAAAATGGAATAAGGAAGGAGAGCCAACTGAAGTCTTAAGGAAGAGGACAAAAATAGATATGTGATAAGTGTCTAGACTAGAAAGTGGCCTTTACCAGTAGTTTGGGTACACAGTTGTCATTTTCAAGACATTTTGCAATTTAAGAAGACATTTGAATGTTAATTTTGTGGGTTGTAGAGAAGTATTATTGGTTTCAGGTTAAAAATAGTCCCAGTAACATAACACCTAACTGGAGGTGACTTATCTGGCAACCTCTGTAACCTTCAATCTGCAGCAGAGTCAACGACTCAACAGTAGAGCAGGCAAAATGGAAGTTGCAAGAGCTATGTGGTAATATGACATTCTTCTTATATAGGGGAATCCCTCAGGCTTTCACTTAGGGCATTTTAATTCTTTCTTTAGAAATGGGTCTAGCATTCTCAGAGTATATTAGAAGCATCCTATTAGAAGATAGAGGGAGTGTTATCAGCTTTTATAAAAGCTGTGTTTGGGGGTGCGGTGCCATTAGACATAAGCAACAGTTCATATCTTTATGTCAAAGGTAAGTGTCTAATACCTAAAACGCAAACCTACATCAAACAGTACAGTGACCTGGGACCATTTAGTGTAGCGACAAACATTCATTTGTCAGTGTTTTCAATCCACATTTATTAAAAACATAGCCCCTTGCCCTTGTGCAGTTTACCTATTCTAAGGAACTATTTGTGGTTCCTGATAGTTACATCCTCAGAGCTCTTCGTAAGCCAATGTGAGCTTATCATTGCATACTTCTTGCTTTCTGAAGGCCACATACTGATTCAATCTGCATCCCTTTCCTTTCTCAAGTACACTACACAAGTAATATTTTGGCCTTCTTCCCCTAAGATGGGTTGTGGAATAGGCTAGCTTAATAATTTTTTTGTGGAGGATAAACACATACATCCTTTTTAAAAGTCTTATTGCTAAAGATTATGAGGAAAGAGATGAGGTAACCAAAATAACACACATGGAAATTACAAGTGGCATTTCTCCTAAATCCTGACTACCTTGCTAGATAGAACTCAGCATCTATCTTCTCTCTATCTATATAAAAGGCTAATATGCAAAGTGTCCCCTCTGGAGTTTGACTGGGAGACCGGGAATTTGATCGCTCGCTATGATGTGTGCTGACCACCAGGGAGTGGCACAGAACAAAGGAAGGCCCCGGCTGGCAGCTGGCAGCTGGGCAAGGAAGGCCCCGGCCGCAGCCAGAAGGAAGGCCCTGGCCAGCAGCCAGAAGGCCCCTATCAGCCCTGATCACCAGCCAGGCCTAGGGACCCTACCTGTGCACGAATTTCGTGCACTGGGCCTCTAGTAGTACAATAATAGATATGGCATAATGGGAATCACTTGACCTTCATACTGAGTGACTTTTGGCAAATTGCAAAATATCTTGGGACATCATTTTGTTCATCTGCAAAGTGAGAGATTTGATTAGGTGACCTCTAAGATAGGCATCTGCCAGCTCTAAAATTTACCATTATGTGTACATAATTATGACTCTGGGTCCTTGAGAAAAGGCTAGATTCCATATAGTCCTTGTAAGAAGTCAAGTCAGTGTTTAATATACTTTACAAAATTTTCTATCCAAATGGCTCATAAAAAACATTTTCTTGAAAATGATAAGCTGCTTTTATCATGTAGGCAGCACAGCTCCATTCCTTGATGTTAGTGGAGAATCAAAAATATTAAGGTAGTTAGCCTTTGGCTGACAACCCATTGACTATAATGCTTATGTTGGTTGTAGGTACCTACACTTCTTGAAACATTGGGGGATAGCAATACTGCAGGAGGTATCATAGAAACTGATATTTATCAAATACCTATTTGTGCCAGATTCTGCCAAGTGATTTCCCTTATATGTATCTCGTTTAATCTTCTTCCAGGAAGTCTATATGTGGTTTGTTCTAACATCACAGGATGTCTATACTTCTGCTTGTATTTCCAAACATCCATGGGCCCCAGAGCAGAGTTTTTTTTCCTCTTTAAAAAAATATTTATTTTTTTAATCCTCACCTGAGGATATTTTTCCATTAATTTTTAGTGAGCGTGGAAGAGAGAGGGGAAGTCAGAGAGAAATATCGATGTGAGAGAAACACATTGATTGGTTGCCTCCTGCACAAGCCCCAACCAGGGTCCCGGTTGGGGGAGGAGCCCAGGGAAGAGCCTGCAGCCCAGGTACATGCCCTTGACTGGAATTGAACCCTGAACCCTTCGGTCCCCAGGCCTATGCTCTTATCCATTGAGCCAAGCTGGCTAGGGTGTTTTTTTTTTCTTTTTAATTGAAAGATGCCACCTATTTTCGGGTCATGAAATCAATGTCAGTATTTAAAAAAGATGTAGAATAGATCAGAATATATTACATGTAGTAAGCATGTGTATAGTTTTATGAAACATTTCATATGTGTGTAGTAGATCACTGTGTAAAATACACATATCTATACATACAGGGTGGGGCAAAAAGTAGGTTTACCGTTGTGAGTATGTGAAACAGTTCTCCTATTATTATTTATTAATTATATTATTTTCCATAGGAACAACTGTAAACCTACTTTTGCCCCACCCTGTATATACATATATTTACATATACCTGTATATATTTAGAATACAGATAAAATAACGAAAGTGGTAACAAGTAGTACCTTGGGAATGTATTGAACAGGGCAAGATAGGGGTCTTTCACTTTTTCTTGTTAAGCCTCACCTGAAGATATATTTCCCCCCATTGATTCTTAGAGAGAATGGAAGGGAGGGGGAACAACAGAGAGAAAAACATGTGAGAGAGACACATGGATTGGTTGCCTCCTGCACATGCCCCAACTAGGGCTGGGGATCCAGCCTGCAACTGAGGTACGTGCCCCTGACTGGAATCGAACGCGCATCCCTTCAGTCTCCAGGCTGACGCTCTGACCACTGAACAAACTGGCTAGGGTAGGGTCTTTCACTTTTTACATAATTTTATTCTGTCCAGCTTGATTTTTTTTAAAAACAAGCATTTGTTACATTCATTTCTAAAAGCACAGATATTAAAAATGAAAGGAGCCCTTAGAGATCACCCAGTGTATCTAGAGACCATGATCACATAATAAGAGAGTCCATAATAGATTTAGGACTCCTGAGTCTCAGTATGTTTTCTATTAGACCCTGCTGCCAGGATAAGTAACTACCATTAATAAGGCTCTACCTACTGCCCTTGAATATTTATCATTTCTAACCTTCACAACAACCTTACAGGATTATACTGATAAAGAAAAAACTTTCTCTAAACTACCCACCACACCATGCTGATGGAGTGCAGCACAAACTCATACAAAGGATGGGAGGCAGATTCCCAGCCTTCTGTGGGATGATCTGGGTAGTTTTTAAGCTTTGGGTAAACCTTCTCCTTGAATTGCAAATGTTTAGATTGCCTTAGTATGGTTTCTAAGAAGAAGGAGAGATTATGGGACGAGAAAGAAACAGAGCAGAGGAGGGCAAGGCTCCTGCTCCTTAGGCTTTCAACCAGCATTCTGAAAGCTGTGAGTTTGCCTGAGTGATGCACCAGGTCTTAGGAGTTTGGCTGTGAAAAAATGGTGGACAGAACACTGAACCAGGTGTTAGACACAGACTTGAGTTCTGGCTTTGCCACTTTCTATTCCGTAAACTTGGGCACCTTATTATTTCACCTTACCAAGTTTCCTCAAATGTAAAACAGAGATAAGAATAGCAAAAAGAAAAGAGATGAGTCACATGGCTGTGGTTAAGATTTAAGGACACATATGTAATAACAATAAAGAAATTAAAAAAAAGATTTAATGAGATATTATCTGAGGATTGGGATCTGCATGTAGGTCATAGGACAGGAATTTTCCTCTGTAGCATACAGCCCCTCTTCCTATATGTATGTATATCTATCTATCTATCTATCTATCTATCTATCATCAATCATCTATCTATCTATCTATCTATCTATCTATCTATCTATCTAATCCAGTGATGGCGAACCTATGACACGCGTGTCAGAGGTGACACGCGAACTCATTTTTTTGGTTGATTTTTCTTTGTTAAATGGCATTTAAATATATAAAATAAATATCAAAAGTATACATCTTTGTTTTACTATGGTTGCATATATCAAAAAATTTCTATATGTGACACAGCACCAGAGTTAAGTTAGGGTTTTTCAAAATGCTGACACGCCGAGCTCAAAAGGTTCGCCATCACTGATAATCTGTCTGTCTATCCACACATTTTGGGGGAGGAGGGGTTGCCAAGGGCAAAATGTCTTAAAGTCTGGGAATGAAAATGGTATTTCAAAAGTCCTTTAGTTTTACAAATGCTATACCATCCATATATTTTGTTTATTTTGATATGTATGCATCTCATTTCAGCAATATATGTAGTGATTGATATCGTGGCTCCAACATCGTACAGCCTGGGATTGAATGAGCAATGCCTCTTGTGTTCTTTAATGTCCAAGTTTCATTTTTTTTAAAATTTGTAAATAATGATTCAATGAAATAATTCATGTAAAATGCTTAGTGGGTGCTCAGAAAATGTAGTTGATTTTTATAGCCCATAATACTATATGGAAGTACTTTCCAGAAAGAGCTCATGCTTTCCGTGGAGAGCCCTGGGAAGATGCAGGTGTTTGAGTCATCTTCTTCCTCTTCCCTTTGGCCGCTTAGTGGAAAGACTTCTGTGTGTCTATTACCATTATTTCTATTTTTTTTGTTTGATGGTTTACAGGTTTTCTTTTTTTCCTTTTATTCTGTTTTGTTCACCAGCTTGCGTCATTTGTTTTGCCTAAAGGTTTTGAACAAATTTGTCTTATTTGGAGTATAGCATGAAACTCTTCTTTGTTAATGTGAGAATGCAGAAGGAGCTAATGAAATCCTACAGACTTTCGTGTTATGAAAAAATTCTTTGCAATTCTTCAGGTATTTATTGATGGAGGAATATTTTTTTTTTCTGCTCTCAATACCTAAAAAAGTAAAGGGAGTTATCTGACTCTGGACAAGAATCTGTGGGAGAGGCTTTCCCTTCCTTGTAAATCATAAGTTTGAACCAATTCCCCAGATACAGCCGCATCTGTTATCAGAGTTCCCTCTGAAGCATCATTTTCATTTACATGCCTCATGTCATTTTCTCCAGTGTTCTCATGATGTTTTGGATAACTCAGGCTATAGCAATTAAAATAAAATATGGCTGCTCACCATCACATTTTTATGTTTAACATAAAATCCCAATGCACAGACACAATTATATTTTCATGTGATTGACCTGTTACTCATACTAAATTATCTCCTATTCAGTTTCAGTGCAGTCTTTTAACTGAAAAGTTAGGCTGTGTTTGCTTTGTATGTAAATGTTTTTAGAAGTAAAATAGACTATATATATTTATGGCCAAGAAAGTAGAGATACTTTGAAAGATTCATTTATTGTCTTTTTGCTTTTCTAATCTTACTAAAGGGCAATGTAAAAAGAGATAATTTATCACACATATTGATTTCTCAAAGCATCATGATTATGAGAACTCACATGTTTTCATATTGAGACTATTTAAAAATAGTTTGCAAATAGACAGGGGAAGGGACCAGGGACAACTTGGCCAGTTTGGTGCTTAGCGTAAGTGTTTCATACTGGATTTTACCAAGAGCTTAAGTGGGTAATGCCATACTACTTGACTGGCTTGTTTTATATCACATTTAGAAAAGTACCAACATCTGCCTTTTTCTTCTGAATACTGTTCTTACATATCTTTATTTGTCCATCCCAAAGTTCATGTTGTTAGGATGGCCTTAGTTATTAGCATTTTTCATCATTTTATATTGTTTTGGAATGTTTTGGATCATATATTTGTGATTGAAATTTGCACATTTGTTAAAACTACTTTTATATATAGGATTTAAAATAATTATCATGGAGAAGTTTACACAAGCTAAAATATAGAGAAATAAGATCTTATATATAGGTATCAGGCATATCAGGAAGTTGTGAGTTGTGAGTTCTAATCCTCATTTTTCTAGGAATGGTGTTGCTTTGGCATGAGCTATCTAAGCCAAATACATGACAGTTATTAATTTCAGTACCTATAATTCACTGTTAAACATATGAAAAATATTTTCTAGCGCTTATTATATGCCAAATACTGTGCTAATCTCTTTAAATGCATTATCACATCTGATTGTCAAGATAACCTTATTTGTGGTAGGTACGATTATCTCCATTTTACAAATATGGAACCTAAGGCTTAGTTAAGTTTGACCTAGGTCAAACTGTTAAGACTGGAGTTCCTTTGACTAAAGCTGAGGTGTTGGGTGTGTTTTCCCCTCCACGTCCCGCGTGGTTCAGGGTTCAGGATCTGAAAGCGGAGCCGCACACAAATGAAAGAAAAGAGACAAGAGACAAGAGATAATTTGGAAATATTGGGGAGCCAGGCGGGCAAGTCCAACTCAAGGACTTCCACTGATGCTAAGGCCTCACCAAGCTTTTATTGATCTTGGGATAGCCCCTAGGTAGGGAATTTCCAATAACACACAGACTAGGTCATCAGTAGGCAATTTCCAATACTAGGCAGACTATCTTATCAACAAGGATTTTTTTAAAAATATATTTTATTGGTTTTTTACAGAGAGGAAGGGAGAGGGATAGAGAGTTAGAAACATCGATGAGAGAGAAACATCGATCAGCTGCCTCCTGCACACTCCCTACTGGGGATGTGCCCGCAACCAAGGTACATGCCCTTGACCAGAATCGAACCTGGGACCCTTGAGTCCGCAGGCTGACGCTCTATCCACTGAGCCAAACCGGTTAGGGCTCAATAAGGATTTACATGAGTATCTAATCAATAAGGAATTAAATGAATTAAGGTGGAGAGGATTCTTCAGCTACCATTATCTAGATTAACTGGGTGGTGCACAGCTCTGACCTTTGCTAGGGCTTCAAAGGTCACCAGCTTTTGGGGTCTCTACGCTTCTCAGCTAGTGAAGACAATAAGTGGTCTCCGACACTGAGACATTAGATTGAGCTTGTTGGATTCTTCCAGGTTAAAAAAAATACCTTATACTATCAATATTAGATTAGTGTGCCCTAGCTTAGGAGTTGGCAGTTGCTTTATTTTTGGGAGTTACTTTTGTTGACATCAAAGCCTGATGCCAACAAAGTCTTGTGATATTAACTCCTTATTGATAACATCTTGACATCTGTGTCAGCTTAGAAACCTTTTGATGAAGGTGAACAGAATGACCTGGTTGTGTACCCTTAAAACTGGAAAACAACAACAACAACAACAACAACAACAACAACAACAACAACAAAATACAGCCACTAAAATAATGGCAAGAAATTAGATCAGAGAATATAGTAATATATCAAGTGATAATCTGTTCCCCTAGAAATTATTCATTGATTCCAACATACATAATTTCCCACTGAAATAAAATCATTCTTAAAAATGACCTATAGTCTGTCTGTGTATGGTAGGGTTTGCCAACTTATGTGTTTTTAATTTTCTTCACTTGTACATTAAAATTTCAAGATCAAGTATGGAACTCATCCTGTTTATGAAGCTTTTTTTTTTGGTTGACTATTATTTTGGTTCCTACAATTGTCAGCACTTACAATGGATGCATCTTAATTGACAGAGTGGGTATGGTAATATCTTTTTCCTTAAAGCGTCCTGTCATTAACAAATAATAACAATAAAACTTTTATGTATATATTTCCAGATCCTTTCTCATTTTATGTGTATAGATGTATATATACTTTTCTATATTTATAAAAATGTAGCATATTATAGGTGCTGTTTTGAAACTTTCCATTTTTCACTTCATACTATGTCATGAATATTATTCCATGTAAAACAAATATTCATCAGTGTTTCTTTTAAAGACTTTTTTATTTGGAGATAACTGTAGACTCACATTCAGTTGTAAGAAATAACATAGGAAGATCCTTTATATGCTTCACCCATTTTCCCCCATTGTTAAGTAATATCTTGCATAACTATAGTATAACCAGGAAATTTACCTTACCCCATGACCTTATTCAGAATTTCAGTTTTACATTGTGTGTAGTTCTGTGCAATTTTATCACATAATGTAGATTGATGTGAACACCACCACATTCAGATACAGAAAAGTTTCATTATAGGAATCTCTCATGGTACCTTTTTATAGTCACAGACACCTTCCTCCTTCCCCATCTCTAAGCCCTGGCAACCTCTAATCTGTTCTCTATCTCTACAATTATGTAATTTAAAAACATTATTAAGTGCCATTTTAAATAGATGCTTAGAAAATATTTTCTATAAATGTCCTGACATTTATTTTAACAAACGACTTTTTTTTGACATTTAAGGTTTTCAGTTTTTCACTTTTATAAGCTAATGCTTTGATGAACATGTTGTATCTAAATCTTTTGTACATATTTAATTATTTCCTCAGGATAAATACTAGAACTGTAATTGTGGCTTTGAATTTTTAGAGGATGGTTCAGTAACACTTCAGATTTTTATAGATGAATTGCCTTAAGGAAAGTTTGCCAATCTATATTCTCACCAGCAGAGTATGAAAATGCTTATTTCCCCATAGTCCTTCAACATTGGCTATGAATGTCTTATTCTTAATTACTGTCAACTTGATAGCCAAAAAAATATTTCCTTGTTTGAACTTGCATTTTCAGATCATAAATGAGATTGACTAGATAACTTTCCCTGTTGAAATCTCAAACAAAAGGTAATATATAAAAAAGTTATAGCACCTACTGTGAAAAATAGCAAACTGGGGAAAAAAGGAAAATGGAGTGGGAGTATTTGCAACTCATAACACGACTAATTACATAAAAAGTACTTTTAAATTTTATATGAATAATATCAGTATCTCTATAGATAACTAGGTAGATAATTTAAACAGGCAAGTGAAGATTCAAATAGTCAACGAACTGTTGGGAAAAATATATTTTCTTACGAAGAATCAAATGCAAAATAAACTAATAATTAAAAATCATTAAATTAAAAGAGCAATAGCTAATTGTTGATGAAATTGTATTCAGTCGATATGTATAAACAACACTTTGGCAACGTAACATGACAGTTTGTACAGTACTCAGAATTGTAAATATGTTCATTCCCTTAGACTATAGATCTGAGAATTTATTCTGAGAAAATCTTTCAACACAGGTGAAAAGCTACAAGGGTGACATCTATTTTAAAGTTGCTTGCCATAGTAAAATTTGAAAATAATATAAGTGCTATATATTAAAGAACACCAACATCTCAAAGAAGGCTGGATAACTGGTGAAGTAGGCAGTCTTACAGTGTGGCCCCAGGATCTGGTCCACAGATTTCTTTTTTATTATACATATCTTACATGCAAATGAAGTATATGTGTGTGTACATATGTGTTTTTATTTATTTCAGTGAACAATAATAAAGTGAATGGCATGTATGTATGACCCAGCTAAAGAAAAAGAATATTACCAGTACCTTAAGAAGCTCCCCTTCTTTTCCCACAGATGTAACCATTATGGTAAATTGTATTAATTGTTCCCTTGTTGTTTTTTAATATATTTTTATTGATTTAAGGGAGAGGAAGGAAGAGGGAGAGAGACATTTAAACATCAATATTTATAGAATAAAACTTTCATTGAGACAATTAAATTGATAGTTTTCTCGATCTAGGTAAAAACTAGAATAATAAATCTCTGCTTTCCAAGGGATTATTTTATTTGGTAGGTCCAATCTTTCATT
The DNA here is from genome assembly GCF_000412655.1 of Myotis brandtii. Taxonomy (NCBI): domain Eukaryota; kingdom Metazoa; phylum Chordata; class Mammalia; order Chiroptera; family Vespertilionidae; genus Myotis; species Myotis brandtii. Next base: position 1,201,119 of record NW_005357451.1, on the reverse strand, counting down.
AGCTATCTAAAATTTGGTATTACATTTCATTTTTTAAACTTTTTGTTATGGGAAATTTCAAACATTTCAAAATGGAGAGATTAATAATAGCCCCCCATGTACTGGTATCCCAGTTATCAATTTATGGCTTATCATGTTTTCTTTATACCCCCTACTTTCTCATTTCACATCTAACCCTGGATTTTTTAAGCAAATCCAAGATATATCATTCCTTCCTGTTTTAATCTTAATTTTTTTTCACATTTCTATGCTACTTTAATTTATTTATTTTTCAGTTTATTTTTATTGAAATATAATTGACATACTCTATCCTATTCATTTCAGGTTTATATCATAGTGGTTCAATATTTATATTGATAGAGAAATGATCCCCATGATTAGTATCATTACCATGTCACCATACAAAGTTCTTACAATATCATTGACTATATTCCTTATGCTGTACTTTATATCCCCATGACTTACGTCTTTTATACTGGGAGATTGTATGTCTTAATCCCCTTCACCTGTTTTACAAGCCTCCCTAACTGCTTCCCTGTCTAGTAACCACCAGTTTGTTTCCTGTATCTACGAGTCAGTTTTGCAATTTTGTTTGTTCTGTATTGTAAACTCCACATGTAAGTGAAATCACATGGTATTTCTTTTTCTCTGACTTAATTTCACTTAGCATAATATTCTGCATGTCCATCCATGTTGTTGAAAATGGCAAGATTTTATTGTTTTATGGCTACTATTCCATTGTATATACTCTATGCTACATCTTCATTATCCATTCATCTGTTGATAGATACTTAGTTTGCTTCTATAGTTTGACTATCTACATATGTAAAAGGCTAATATGCTAAGTGTCCCTCTGCCTATCCTACCGGTTGCTACGATGTGCACTGACTACCAAGGGGCAGATGCTCAGCGCAGGAGCTGCCCAGCTGCAGTGACTTGGCAGTGGCGGTTCTCGGGTGATGCACCCTGAAACCAGAGAGGAGGGAGCTCGATTCCTGGTGGGGCCGCATGATTCCACCTTTGGTCGTGGGTTATGTTGTTGCTGGGGCACTATCAACCCTGGATCCGGTTTACTGCACACTTGCGTTTGCATTCCACACCCTGTACGACAGCAACTTTGCAGAGTGCCCTCTCGCACTCTGGGACTCCTTGGGGGATGTCAAAGAGCTGGTTTCGGCTCGATCCCCACAGGCCAGGCCGAGGGACCCCACCTGCCGGAGGAACCCCGCTCACTCCACAGATGCTGGGGAAGGATCGAGGGAGGTTGGATCCAGGGTGTGTCTGGCCCATCTCACCAGTCCCGCCTCGCCGGCCACCTTCTAATTAATTTCCTTTCAATGTGCATGAATCCGTGCACCGGGTCACTAGTTATAGATAATGGTGCAATGTACATAGGGGTGCATATATCTCTTTAGGTTAATGTTTTTGTTTTTTTTTGTATAAATACCCCAAAGTAGAATTGATAAATCATATAGTAGTTCTATTTTTAATTTTTGAGGAACCTCCATAGTTGCTGCACTAATACACATTTCCACCAACAGTGCATGAGGGTTCCCTTTTCTCTCCATCTTCATCAACACTTGTTATTTGTTTGTCTTTTTGAGGTGATATCTCATTATGATGTTAATTTGCATTTCTCTGATGATTAGTGATGTTGAGACTATTTTTTAATTGTTTTTTTTAATATATATTTTGGATATTAACCTCTTATTGGATGTATGATTTACAAATACCTTTTCCAGTTTAGTAGGTTGCCTTTTCATTTTGTTGATAGTTTCCTTCACTGTGCACAAGTTTTTTAGTTTGATGTAGTTCAATTTATTTTTGCTTTTGTTGCCCTTGTCTGAGGAGACTTTCAAAAAATATCTAAGACCAATATTAAAGAGCTTACAGCTTATGTTTTCTTGTAAAAGGTTTATGGTTTCAGGTCTTAAATTAAAGTCTGTAATCCATTTTGAGTTTATTTATGTACTAGAGGCCTGGTGCACAAAAATTTGTGCACTCGGGGGGGTCCCTGTGCCCTCTTGAAGTCTGGGACCCCTCGGGGGATGTCCACCTGCTGGCTTAGGCCCTCTCCCCAGGGGATCAGGCCTAAGCTGGCAATCAGACATCCCTCTGGCAGCCCAGGAGCCCTCGGGAGATGTCCACTTGCCAGCGGGGAGCAGGCCTAAGCTGCAGTCGGACATCCTTAGCGCTGCTGAGGAGGCGGGAGAGGCTCCCACCACCACCGCTGTACTGGCAGCCGTCAGCCTGGCCTGTGGCTGAGCAGAGCTCCCCTGTGGGAGCGCACTGACCACCAGGGAGCAGCTCCTGCATTGAGCATCTGACCCCTGATGGTCAGTGTGTGTCATAGTGACCAGTCATTCCCAGTCATTCTGCTGTTAGGGTCAATTTGCATATTACCCTTTTATTATATAGGATATGGTATAATATAGTGGTGTTTCATTATTTTGTTTGTAGTTCTCCAGTTTTCTCAATACCATTTATTGAAGAATCTGTTTTTTCCCCATTGTATAATCATGTCTCCTTTAACATACATTACTTTTCTATATATATGTGGGTTTATTTCTGTGCTCTATTTCATTGATATATCTGCCTCTTTTTGTACCAGTACCATACTGTTTTGATTACTATAGCTTTGTAATATAGTTTTAAATCCAGGAGTTTGATACCTCCCTCTTTGTTCTTCCTATATATTTCTTTGGTTATTTGAAGTCTTTAGTGGTTCCACACAAATGTAGGATTCTTTATTCTAGTTCTTTAAAAAATGTCATTGGTATTTTGATGGGAATTGCATTGAATCTGTAGATTGCTTTGGGTAGTATGGATATATAGCAATATTAATTTTTCCAGTCCATGAGTTTTGTAGGTATATCTTTCCATTTATTTGTGTTGTCTTCAGTTTTTATCATCAGTGCCTTATTCGGAGTACAGGTCTTCCACCTCCTTGATTAAATTTATTCCTAGGTATTTTATTCTTTCTGATGCAATTGTAAATGGGATTGTTTTCTTAGTTTCACTTTCTGGTAGCTTGTTATTAATGTATAGAAACACACTAATTTCTGTTTGTTAATTTTGTATCTTGTGACTTTACTGAATTCATTTATTCTAATAGTTTTTTTTTTTTTTTTGGAGTCCTTGGGGTTTTCTGCATATACTAACATCATCTATTATTAGTGACAGTTTTACTTATTCCTTTCTAATTTAGATGCCTTTTATTTCTTTTTCTTGCCTCCATGGCTTTAGTGGGCATTGCAAGGAGGTTCCATGGTGTCATGCTGGGGCTGGCTTGGCCCTCCCACTGGAGTTGAGACAGGCACAGCCCAGGGTTTCAGGTGCAGGTCTCCCTTGGACTGACTTGGCAGGCCAGCTGGAGATGGTGCAGATGTGGTGGTGGTGGTGGGGAGGTGATATTCAGCATGCACTGAGCAGGAATCATGTTGGTGGGTTTGCTGGGGCTGGAGCAGGCATGTGTTGGGGTGTCTCAGAGCTGCCTTGGCCAAAATGCTGGAGCAAGAGCAAACATGGGCCAGGGTGCTCCAGTGTATGCTAAACCAGGCTGCCTTTGTGCAAAGGCTGAATCTGGTGCAGACTGGGGGGTCTGGAGCTAGTGGTCATGTGGTGTGGGGGCTGCCTTAGCAGGATGCCTGGGCCGCTTTGGTGGGTGGCTGGTGTTAGAAATAAGGCGAGCCCCAAAACCAGGGATCCTGGTAAAACACATAGGATACTTGGGAGCCAGACAGCAAGGCAAATATCTTTACTTCTGCAGAAGGGTGCATACCAATGCAGGGTCTGGCAGCACGTACATTGAGCAGGTGGTCCACTCAGGGTTTTATGCCTTTTGCATGTCATCTGTCCCTCACTCTTGATTGGTCAGCACTTAGGCTCACAGTCTTGCAGGATTGGCTAATTTAAAGGAAAAAGAGAGGGGTTGACTTTTGCCATTTCAAAATGGCAGCCTGCAGGGGAGCTGCAAGTCATGCTAGCAAAAATGGCTGCTGCCAAGTCATGCTAACCAAAATGGTGGCTGCCAGGTCACATGGGTAAAAATGGCAGCTGCCTAAATTCCCTTCTTTAATAGAAAAGATTACTTATTTACTCTCACAATTCCCCCCTTTTCTTATTTAACTCTTCAAACTCAGCTAACAATAGTTGACTTTCATGTTCTGCAGTGTCTAGGAGAAGGAGATTGCTCCTTTCTTCAAACTCGGTCAGCATTAGCTGACTTTCATATTCTGCAGTGTCTCGGAGAAGATTATTTTGCTGTTTGGTCAATGTGGTTTCAATTAACCTTTGGATAAGACCTTTCATACATGGGATGATATAACATCCCATTACTTAACTCCTAACTCGATTATCAAAGAGGTGAATATAGATACCATCATTCCCTTCCGTTTTTTGAACCATTGCTCTAGTAAATCAGAAAAAGGCTCTTCAATTCCAGGATTCTCAGCTAACTCATTAGCTAGAGTTGTTTATCCCTGTAGGGCCTTAGTAATGGTTCCATCTGGAGCTGTGTTGTCAGGGATGAATGTACAACATTGGCCCCCCCAACATTACACAAACTCTTCCTTTTTCTGCCAGAATCATATCCAAGGCCAACCTCTTCTCCCAGGTCATCCTGCTACTGGCATCTAGCTCTTCACTATACCTCTAACTGCGTCTCAAGTGTAGTTAACAAGCCTTTGCTGGTTCTAGAAAATGTAATTAATCCACCACATTCTTGTTCACAGTGGGCCATCAGCACAGGACAGGCTCAAACCCTGATTTCTAGCTTTAAACTCCTTGGCACCCCTCCTGAAACCCCAATGGGATCTGTGTGTATACGGGGATCAAAGGAGCCCTGCAGACTCTCTCTCTCCTTTTCCTAGTCTGTCTGTCCACTGAAAAAGGTTTACGATATGCCAAAGAAAAAGGGATAGCCAATTGTATCAAAACACAAGTTCCACTCCATTTGCTGGGCAAGGTCACAAGTCAGGGTCCCCCATGACACCACCAGACATCAGCATGGTGTATCTACAGTGCAGCATGATTGGCTTCTGAGGATACTCCGCCATTTACTCATCCAGATAAATTTCTCATAAACTCCAAGCACTGTCCCCCCACCACCCCACCTTGAGAGGCAGGAGGTATAGTTTACGTCGGAGGACTGGGCCGGATCGTTTTGGGGGTCCTCGCGAGAGTCTTACAGGAAGCGTTTCCCCAGGCGGTTTCCTTCTGGTACAAGGCCAGCACATATTCCATCCCGTTACTGTCCGTGAGGTCCATCCGAATGGGAATGGGACCACTTGGGCCTCTAGCCTTCCTGCCGCGCAAGCGTTAACAGTCGCTTTTATTTAGGGCGCATACAGAATATTTAATCCATTCCACCCAGGCATTCATTCCCTTATATTCTACTTCTATTTGCATGGTAGTGGCAGTGGCCTAGGGCCGTGGTCGGCAAACTGCTGCTTGCGAGCCACATGCGGCTCTTTGGCCCCTTGCGTGTGGCTCTTCCTAAGCCTTAGGAGTACCCTAATTAAGGTAATAATGTACCTACTACCTATATAGTTTAAGTTTAAAAAATTTGGCTCTCAAAATAAATTTCAATTGTTGTACTGTTGATATTTGGCTCTGTTGACTAATGAGTTTGCTGACCACTGGAGGGGATCTTGTCCTGTGGCATCTACTCCTAAATCTAGTCCTAGCCAATCTTTTGACCTAAAGGCTGAAATATCGAAGTCATTCAAGTTACCTATAATCAATAACTTAACTGGGTAAGCATGATCCACATTTCTCCAGCCCACATTGTAACCCCCTGCAATTTTCCAGACCCCTAAAGCAAATAGAGCCCAGTACATGCTGGTTATTAAGACAGCTCACAGTTTTTAGCATCATTTTCAAGGGGATAGATATGTCCTGGTATGGCTGTTCAAGTTGAGGTGTGTCCGCCCTTAACCTGTGTGTGATGGGTCCAACCTCGCTCTGCAGTCCGAACAGCAGTCTCTGTGGTAAGCAAAACAGGTAAGGTCCTTCCCAGGAGAGTTCCAACTTGCTTCCCTTCCAAGTCTTCATTAGAACAAATGTAGTTGATGGTGATGAACCGGAAACTCAAGAAGGCCTTGGGTCAGGAGGCCTTCTAACCTGAGAGAGTTAAAGTAAAAAGAGATACCCAGTATATAGTTCTTAAGAAATTGGTCCCTAGTTTCCATTGTAGGTAGATCTTGAAGCATTCCAGGGCCTATTGCAATCACCTACAGCCAACTCTAGGTAAAAAAACCCCACAAAACAACAAACACAAACTTTTATTAAAATTCAAACCGTAGGAAGGTGTCAAACTTGATTTTACCAAAAGATTATATATAACTAATTGGATTTCTGCTATCAGTCTCCTTGAGTACTTTGACATAAGCTATTTACCCTCTGTTTAGGGAGGCAAAATACAAATCATTTACTCTTAAGAGTCCTGGTTTAGGGAAGATAGAGTTTTCTAGATGGTTGCAAACTGCTGTTTACATATCTCAGTTTCCCTGTTCTGCTTGTCCTAGCTTACTGGCCTGTATTATTTAATTAATTTCCTTTTAACATTTCTCATTTCCTTCTTATCACATACACAACCTTCACAAATTTCACACTTCCAAATTAGCTTTCAAACCTTCTTTCTATGTCCTTCAAAAATGTATAACCATATCTTAGACCTTCCATTAAGTATAATTCTTCACTTTTAGAAACCTTAATTTTTCAAAACAGTCAGCATTTCTTAGATTAACATTTATGAATATACTTTAAATGCACTTTTACTTTCAAGAAAATATACCTTCAACAAAGTACAAGAGACCTTCTGTAATAAAAACTAAGAGCAGGCAAATTAAAACTTGTGTAGCAGTTAATGTTTCAGTTTTTTTTTTTTTAAATATTTAGGTGTTTACCATTTAACCCAACAATGCTCCAAAGCCTTTAAGTTAATTAAGAAAATTATTATAGGAGCAGGCTTGGATTTAAACTGCTACATTCTTCCTTAGAGATAACATCTAAGGCTACTGCTGCAGCTTCTGTTTCTGATCCTCCAGGCTAGCACTTCCCTAGGTTGCTTGTTCTACAATTGTGAACATCATGTTAGTTTTCTGTTTTTGCCTTCCTTATTTATATGTACATAGATTTTCTGAGCATCTTTTAACAGCTTTTCTGCACTTCTATTCTTCCAGTTCTCTACCTTTGCAGTTTTCTTGAAATGTCAGGCCAACTAGTGGCAACAAATATAATTTTTAATATGTCTTGGCCTAACAGGTCCTCAGGGTCTGGCCCAGAGTACTTTCTCATTTGATCTTTTAGTCTTGGTAAAATTTGTAAGGCCCTTCATTGCTTTGCTGAATATTGAAGGCCTTATTTAGGTTCTGAGACTCACTGGGGCTCCTGGGTTTGGAAATCTTACATCTGCTGGAAGCACACTAAGGCCAGCCAGGTGCTCCCTTTCCCAGATAGCCATTGCTGACTTTCAAATCACTCGCCCTTCTTTGAGTCTAGCTGGTCAGCTGAGTCTTCCAACAGAGGTTTTAACTCTCTCTTTCTCTCTCTCTTTTTTTTTTTTACTGCTCCAACTCCTTTCACAGCCTAGAAAAGCTGGTTTCTGATGGCACAATGGCCTCATGGCGGTTGGAGCCTTATCAAGATAGCTCTTCTGAGGGGGAGGCTGGGATTGTAAATCGTCATCTTGGCTGTTCCCTCAGATCATCCCTGGGTTGCATAGGGAGGGGAAGGCAGGACAAGGGTCTCATTCCTGTCTGCCCTTGTTCTCTTTTAGGCTTGTCTGCCTTTATAGGGAGAAAGAGGACTGACCCCTTCCTCCAACAGAGAGCACAGTCAGTCTCCTCTTGAGTGACTGGACTTTCATTATTAACATGTTCATAATTATTACTGAAAAGGTTTATCTAAATTCTTCATTTTAGTTACATCTATTTATTATATCTTAACAACTTTGAGATTTTTAAAGCCAGTTATTACCTAAAGCATTTTCTTGACTAATTTTGTAACAGGGATAACTCAATGTGAAAGGACCATTTTATTTGAATTATGCTGTTAACTATGATTGCCCTTTCTGTTCAAAGAAAGGACACGCTAATCTGGCTGGTAGTTGTATGCCTCCAGGACCAGCCTTGGAATGTGGTCCATCCTCATTCAATAACCACCTATTCTCTTGCTGCCATGCCCCCAAGGCCAGTCTTAGTTCTGCCTCGGCTGGCCTGCACAGGTTTGTGACGTCACAAGCAGGCACAGGCCATCCCGATCCTGTTCCGATCCCATTCTGGTCCCGTCCTGGTCCCATTCTGGTTCTGTCCCGGTTAATACCAATGCTGACAACTGATGTGTAATGGACATGATGCCAGGTGGGGTTTTGCAAATTTCTCCACCCTGCCAAGTTTGGCAAGTACCCAAGTACTGCCTCCCATTCTGCCGCTTGGAAATCTTGGGCTTTTTTCCTTTTCCCTCCCGCTTTGCCTCAGGTGGCGAAGATAATGGTTTGTTAGGCTTGGAATTAGCTAGCCTTTATTTTAAACTTCCCTGGGTTGTAACCTTTACAAGTTTTACACTTTTAAGAAATCTTAGAATCTTAAAATTTTAACCCAGCACAGAAAATCATAATTCAGGAATAGCAAATTAAAGTCCCTACTTTACAGACATAAAGACAGAAATCTTACTAGAAGAGTTTCTGGCGATCCAATACCCTGCCAGGGAGAGCAGGATGAATCCCCAAGAATAAGGATTTTTGGCAGCTGCTGGGACTTTCTTGCAATATCTGTCACAGGTTCAGCATCACCACACACAACTGAGCTTCCCCCAAAGTGGGATTTGCCCCATCTTTAAACAAATTAAACAAAAAACAAAGAGACATAAAATATCAACAAACACTCTCATACAGGCGCGCACAACACTAAAAGTTTACACCTAGAGCAATGTCTCTGTCCCTGGCTCAGGAACTTGCCTCCCCAGAACCTCAGCATTCTCCCAATGGACTATTTCGGGGCAATGTATTCCCTAGGCCTAGAATTTCTGTTTCCCATCCTCAGCAGGTCCCGTGTGACCATGTACTCAACCCTCCATGTTGGAGGTTTCTTGTACTCCCCAAGATCTGCTTCATCCCTCTCTGACCGCTTCCCTTGCAGGAGAATGGAACCGCAGATCAGAACTCCTCACTCGCTTTATGTCCAAGACACATCCCAGTCACATATGCCCGACCTCTGAGGATACCCAATCACCAATGTAGTACCCAGTCCAATTTCCCACCTTGGCTCATGCATGAGGTTACCTGATTGCCGTGGGTCTTGCTTGGGCCCTTCCTGCATTGCTGACTGACTCTTGATCCCGAGCTCATAGTCGGCCAAGGGGTAATGGCTGTCCCTCCTCACCGAGGCTGCCGCAACTTGGCAGCGGGGCACACCTCCTCAGGTGAAGAGTCCAATTTCTCTGTGGCGACAAATGGTATCCCGGACGTGCCACCAAATTGTTAGAAACAAGGTGAGCCCCCCAAGTCAGGGGTCCTGGTAGAACACAAAACATACTTGGGAGCCAGGCAGCAAGGCAGATATCTTTACTACTACATAGAAGGGTGCACACACATGGTCTGGAAGCACGCTCACAATGAACAGGCAGTCTGCTCAACCTTATAATCCCTGATGCATGTGACCTGTCCCTTGCTCTTGATTGGAGCTCAGGTGCACAGTCTCCTGCGATTGGCTAATTCAAAGGAAGGGATTGGCTTTTGCTGTTTCAAGATGGTGTCCCCCAGGAGAACTGCAAGCCATGCAGCCAACATGGCAGCTGTCAAGTCACGTAGTCCAAAATGGAGGCTGTCTAAACTGTTCTTTGACAGAAAAGATGATTTATTTATTCTCATAGTTCTTCCCTTTTCTTTATTTAAATTCTTTTCTTCAGACTTGGCCGACATTCATTGACTTTCATGCTCTACAGTGTCTAGGAGAAGACCAACTTGCTGTTTGGTCAATGCAGTTTCAATTAGCCCTGGAATAAGACGACCCCCCCGCCCCCATACATGGGATGATGTGACATCCCATTACTGTAGCTCCTAATCAAAGGGGTGAATGTGGACACCATTGCTCTAGTGCATCAGAGAAAGGACTCTTGATCCCAGCTTCCAGCTCACTCATCACTAAAGCTGCCAATGCCTTAGGGCAGTGGTTCTCAACCTTCCTAATGCCGTGACCCTTTAATACAGTTCCTCATGTTGTGGTGACCCCCAATTTCATTGTTACAAATTGAACATAATTAAAGCATAGTGATTAATCACAAAAACAATATGTAATTATATATGTGTTTTCTGATGGCCTTAGGCGACCCCTGTGAAAGGGTCGTTCGACCCCCAAAGGGGTCGCGACCCACAGGTTGAGAACCGCTGCCTTAGGGGCCTCCTTAATAGTCCATGTGCTGTTTTGTCAGGGATGAATATACAGCACTGGCCCCCAACATTACACATATTTTTCCTTTTCCTGCCAGAATCATATGCAAGGCCAACCTGTTCTCCCGGGTCATCCTGCTGCTGGCATCTAGCTGTTTAGCTATCCCTTTAACTACATCTTGAGTATAGTTAAGAAGCCGTTGATGGTTGTAGTAAATATGATTAATCCAGTCTCCTCCTCCCCCACTGCTGTTCACAGTGGGCTACTGGAACAGGACAGATTCAGATCACGCAGCAATCTGATTTCTAGCCTTAAACTCCTTGGCAGCCCTCCTGGAACCCCATTGGGATCTGTGTATATATGGGGATCAAAGGAACCACCTGGACTCTCTCCTCTTCCCAGTCTGTCCATTGAAAAAGGTTTACGATATGCCAAAGAAAAAGGGATAGCCAATGGTATCAGAGCACAAGTTCCACTCCATTTGCTGGGCAAGGCCACAAGTCAGGGTCCCCCATGACACCAGGCATTAGCACGGGATATCAGCAGTGCAGCATGACGGGCTTCTGAGGATACTCCGCCATTTATGCAGCCAGAAAAATTTCTCATAAACTCTGAGTACTGTCCCCCCCCCACTTTTGAGAGGCAGGAGGTATAGTTTACGTCAGAGGACTGGGGCCAGATCGTTTTGGGGGATCCTTGATCTTTACCTTTGTTGGATGGGAACAATAGGGAGAGAGTCTCACAGGAAGTGTTTCCCCAGGTGGTTTCCTTCTGATACAGGACAAGCACATATTCCATCCTGTTACTATCTGAGGTCCATACGAATAGAAATGGGAGCACTTGAGCCTCTAGCCTTCTTGCCATGCAAGCATAACAGTCGCTTTTATTTAGGGTGAGTACAGAATATTTAATCCATTCCACCCAGGCATCTGTTTCCTTATATTCTACTTCTATTTGCATGGTGGTGGCAGTGGCAATGTCTTTGGGTGGGGCTACCAGTCTCAGAGCAAACCTTCCTAGGGGATCTTGTCCTGTGACATCTACTCCTAAACCTAATCCTAGCCAATCTTTTGGCCTAAATGCTGAAATATCCAAGTCATTCAAGTTATCTATAATCAATAACTTAACTGGGTAAGCATGACCCGGATTGTACACATTGTAAGCCTCTGCAATTTGCCAGAGTCCTAAAGCAAATAGAGAGCTTCCAGTTTCTTTAGTGTTAATTTCAAGGGTATATGTCCTAGTATGGCATTGCAAGTTGAGGTTTCTCCACCTGGAGAAGCTGGTGGTCTACCCTAACCCGGTATGATGGGTCCAACCTCATTCCACAGTCTGAACAGTGGTCTTAGTGGTAAGCAAGACAAGGTAGGGCCCTTCCCAAGAGGTTCCAACTTGTTTTTCCTACAAGTCTTGATTAGAACGTACTTAATCTCTTGGTTGATGGTGATGGGACAGGAGGTCTTCTAATCTGAGAGACATTAAAGTAGAAGAGATACCCAGTACATAGTTTTTAAGAAATTGGTCCCTAGTCTCCGTTATAAGATGATTCCGAGGCCTATTGGAATCACTTAAAGCCAATTCTAGTTAAAGAAAAAGTTTAACTCCATTTATCCTTAGGTGTGGTCAATAAATGACACTAATTGGATTTCTGATATGTGTCTCCCTGAGTACTTGCCCTCTGGTTAGGGAGGCAAAATGCAAATCATTTACTCTTAAGTATCCTTGGTTTAGGGAAGATAGGATTTACTAGTTAGCTCCAGATTGCTGTTTAACCATTTCAGTTTCCCTGTTGTACTTATCCAATTAGTTAGAATTAACATTCCTCAGTTTAGCAATACATTGACATGTTTAAGAGATATCCTATCTAATAAAGAGGTAATATGCACATTGACCATCAATCTAACACACAAGATGGCCGCCCCCATGTGGACACAAGATGGCCACCACAAGATCTGCTTTCTGTCTCTATAGATTTGCCAATTCTAAACATCCTATATAATAAAGAGGTAATAAGCAAATTGACCATCACTCCAACACACAAGATGGCCGCCCCCATGTGGACAAAGATGGCCACCACAAGATGGCCTGCAGGGGAGGGCAGATGGGGGGGAACAGGCCTGCAGGGAGGGCAGTTGCGGGGGAACAGGCCTGCAGGGAGGGCAGTTGGGGGCGACCAGGCCGCAGGGGAGGGCATTTGGGGGGGACCAGGCCTGCAGGGAGGGCAATTGGGCCGGTAAGGGAGAGCAGTTAGGGGTGACCAGGCTGGCAAGGTAGGGAAGTTAGGGGTGACCAGGCCAGCAGGGGAGGTAAGTTGGGGGCAACCAGGCCTACAGGGGAGGACAGTTGCGGGCAACCAGGCTGGCAAGTGAGGGCAGTTAGGGGTGACCAAGACTGGCAGGGGAGGGCAGTTAGGGGCAATCGGGCCAGCAGTGGAGCAGTTAGGGGTCGATCAGGCTGGCAGGCAGAGTGGTTAGGGGGTGATCAGGCTGGCAGGCAGGCGAGTGGTTGGGAGCCAGCAGTCCTGGATTATGAGAGGGATCGGGCCTAAATGGGCAGTCGGACATCCCTCGAGGGGTCCCAGATTGAAGAGGGTGCAGGCTGGGCTGAGGGACACCCGCCCCCATGCATGAATTTCGTGCACCAGGCCTCTAGTTTTAAATAAATACAAGACTTATCCATGAACAGGTTCAAATCCATCCTCTATATTCTTCATAGGAGGCAAACTCAGATTAATATTTAAGTATTCTGTTATTTCAAAATACCGAAATATTTAATAATTTTTACCATTTAACCCAGTAAACTCAGTTTTAAGTTATAACAACTTTGAGATTTTAAAGCTAATCATTACTACCAAAGGAATTTTATTAGTAATTTTGTAACAGAGATAACTCACCTCTCTTCAATGGCTTTAATGTGAATGTACTGTTTTCTTTTTCTTTATAAAAACAAGAGTGCCCTCCCCTCCCCTGCCCCCACAACTGCTATTTCTGCAACTTACTGGAGGGTATATCTGCAAATCTGCTCCTCCCAGTGCTAGGGGCAAAAATCTGGGAATTATACGCCCCCAGAACCTGGGAGTCAACCTTGGATTCTAATTTAAGAACTGCCCACAATCATGGAAATATTAACATTGTTACCTAAACAATGGAGTCCTACCCCAGCCTGCACTGCCCACTTCCCCATGCCTGTAATTGCTACTTCCCCATATCAAACTAAGGCCCCACAATATAAAAAGCAAGCAAAGTAAATCAGTAACCAAAATTACGTTACAGACACACAGACAAGAAATCTCATTAGCTACGTTTCTGGTGGCTGATGCCTTGAGAGGGAAAGCAGGAAGAGTCCCCAAGATTATGAATTCTCAGCGGCTGCTTTGAAGTTCCTGCAATCTCTGCCATGTATTTAGCCTTGCCACAAATAGCTACGCTCCCCCAAAGCAGGACGTGCCCCATCAATTAAACCAAACAACAAAGAGATACAAAACATCAACAGAAACATTCTTATATACAATATTTACAGGAGCGCACACCCGAAACACCACAGAATTCCCGGCATAGAAAAAACAACACACTGAAGCAGACTAATG
>NW_005357451.1:1177559-1187090 GCF_000412655.1 Myotis brandtii | reverse complement strand
CTTAACATTCTCCCTAATGGACTATCTGGGGGGATGTATTCCTTTGGCCTAGAATTTTTTTTTCCCATCCTTGGAAAGTCCCTTGTGACTATGTGCTCAATCCCTCATATTGGCTATTTCTTGCACTCACCAAGATCTGCTTTGTCTCTCTGTGGCCACTTCCCTCACGGGAGAATGGAACCGCAGATCAGAACTCCACACTCGCTTTATGTCCAAGGCACATCCTAGTCACATGTACCTGACCTCCGAGGATACCCAACCACTAAGGTAGTACTTAGTACAATTTCCTACCTTGGCTCATGCATGAGGTTACCTGATTTCCATGGTTCTTGCTTGCTTGGGCCTTTCCTGCATGGCTGGCTGACTCTGGATCCTGAGCTTGTAGTCGGCCAGGGAGGGGAGTAATGGTTGTCCCATCTCACCGAGGCCACTGTAACTTGGCAGCAGGATGCGCCTACTCAGGAGAGGGTGCAGTGGCCCACTGTAGCAACCAATGGAATATCGGATGAGCCCCCAAAATTGATAGCAATAAGGCATGCCCCCAAACCAGGGATCCTGGTAGAACACAAAGCATACTCGGGAGCCAGACAGCAAGGCAAATAACTTTACTTCTGCAGAAGGTTGCATACCAATGCAGGGTCTGGCAGCACACACACTGAGCTGGCGGTCGGCTTAGGGTTTTATGCCTAATGCATGTCAACTGTCCCTAACGATTGGTCAGAGCTTAGGCTCACAGTCATGCACGATTGGCTAATTTATTTATTTATTTTTAAAATATATTTTATTGATTTTTTACAGAGAGGAAGGGAGAGGGTTAGAGAGCTAGAAACATCAATGAGAGAGAAACATCGATCAGCTGCCTCCTGCACACTCCCTACTGGGGATGTGCCCGCAACCAAGGTACATGCCCTTGACCGGAATCGAACCCGGGACCCTTGAGTCCGCAGGCCGACGCTTCATCCACTGAGCCAAACCAGTTAGGGCACAATTGGCTAATTTAAAGAAAAAGGGAAGGGTTCACCCTTGCTGTTTCAAAATGGCAGCCTACAGGGGAGCTGCAAGTCATATGAGCCAAAATGGCGGCAGTCAAGTTATGTGGGCCAAAATAGCAGTTACCTAAACTCCCTTCTTTGACTGAAAAGGTTACTTATTTATTCTCACATTGGATTAGGCAAAAGCCAAAGGGATCCTGGTGTATGCTGCTCTGGGGCCTCTCTGGCAGGATGTCTGGTACTGGAGTGGGAGAGGGTCAGTGTTCTTTGTTGGGTTGGCTGGTGCTGGAGGTGGTGTAGGCCAGGGAGGTCTTGGGGTGTGTTGTGCCAGAGCTGAAGTGGTTGGATGGCTGTACTGGACTCAGGCTGCTGCTTTACCAGAGTTCTGTGTTGGGTTTGGCTTGACATTATGGCTGGAGCTGGCAAGGGCCATGGGGGAGAAGCCTTGGATACTCTGCATTAGAGCTACTTTTGGGTGATGGCTAGAGTTGGTGTGGGCCAAGGGCCTGGGGACCATGCTGCAGTGTCCTTTTCAGGCCTGCTAAACTGCCTGGACCCTGCTCCCACCTGCGCCCTTAAGGTGGAGGGAAAATGTAAAAAAATGGCGCTTGCAGGTACCTCCAATATCAGAGAGAGATCCAGTAGTCCCCTGCTGTTTGGCAGACCCTTGGGGTTAGTAAATGGATTTCTTTCACATACTAATATAGTCTAGTTGCCATTTATACTGCTGTTACTTTACTGTGTCTCAGAGTGGGGGAATTTGTGCTTGGACCCCACAAGGATATCCCTTCTTACTGCAGGTCGCTGCCTGGAGCGGGCCTAAGCTGGCAGATGGACATCCCTCGAGGGGTCCTGGACTGTGAGAGGGCACAGGACAGGCCGGGCTGAGGGACCCCGTCCCCCCACCCCCTGCTGAGTGCATGCTTTTTCGTGCACCGAGCCTCTAGTATAAACAAGAATCTAGTTTTCCTGACACTTAGTTTAGTACCCTGAATATTAAAACAGTGTTCTTGTTATTAGACACTCCTAAAAGCTAACACTATATAATTTTTTTTTTTGTGGCTTGGCTTTTTATTTTTTATTTTATTTTTATTATTTTTAAATTTCTTATTACACATGTCTCCTTTTTCCCCCCCTTGACATTCCCCCGGCTTCCCCCACCCCCCAGTGTCTTGTGTCCATTAGTTATTCTCATATGCATGCATATAAGTCCTTCGGTTGATCTCCTACCCGCCCCCAACCCTCCCCAGGGTTCCCACTGTAGTTTGACAGTCTGCTCAATGCTGCTCTGCCTCTGTATCCATTTTTGTTCATCAGTCTATAATGGTCCTTATTATCCATAAATGAGTGAGTTCATGTGGTATTTTTCTCAGCTTCCCAGGGGCCGTCTCAGTCTCACAGGGGCCATCTCAGCCTCAGAGGGGCCGTCCCAACCTCACAGGGGCCGTTGCAACCACGATACCTTTTCTTTATGGTGGCTTTTTCGTTCCAAAACCTCACCGGGGCCGTTTCAACCTCACTGGGGCTGTTGCAAGCTCACCGGGGCTGTCTCAACCTCACTATATAATTTTTAAAAAATTAACATGAATTTTGCAAGTGAATATTTTAATGGTAGTATATTTTTCTAATGTTCTAAAAATTATATAGATATTAATAACTATTTTCTATGAGGAAGAAATCCATAGATATTAAAGTACTACATTTATTAATATGTTTGGTATTTTTGTTGGTTAAAGTGAATTAAAATAATTGTGAATTTAAAAGCAATATTTTTATCTGTATGTCTTGGTAACCCTAGGCTGCTCCACTGGCAGTCTTTTTTTTCTTTTTAAGGTAATCACTAAAAAGTATATATAAGATCTAAACTTTTGCCTGGCTGGTGAGGCAGCCGATGGATGTGTCTCTCACATCGATTTTTCTTTCTCTCTATTCCTCTCCCTTCCTCTCTCTCTCTAAAATCAATAAAAACATACTTAAAAAAAAGATTTAAACTTTTAATTTAGAGTTTAATAGGAATAAATAAAATACTTGAATCTGGGTTGAAATTAAGTTTCTGCCTAATTTTCTGATATGATTTTTTTTAATATCTGTGATGTGAGCCAAATGTGCAGTTTTACCTTTGCATTGCTCATTCTAGTCAGTTCTTCACCTAATATTTTTCATTGTTTAGAATGGTGCTGAAGGTCTGTACATAGGTTAAGTAGTAAAGGGTGTGGCTCTATAAGAGCTTGTTGTACTCAGAAGTTTTTCCTTTCCAGTAATTCTATTTTTTTTCCTAAAGAAAGAAGTTATTCTTTATAAAATAAACCAGTCACAGTAAATTTTCTGGTTCTCTGTAATTTTCTTTCCATTCTGGTCTTCACTAGTTATAAATAACACATGAAATGACTTTCAAGGTAGAAAGCAGGAATCCATTTTGAAATGTTCTATAAAATAAAGAATGATTTATGGGTTCATATGATTTGGGCTGAAAGCACTCGGGCTTTGCCAGGTCATCAAAGTCCTGTCAGGGGAATCTATTATTTATTGTTCGATATGCTGGGAGTGGTGTAAGTACTTTATTTTATGTTTATCTTATGTAAGTATAGTGTTGGAAAAATCAATTCCAGATACTTATACAGTTTTAAGAATATACCATAAAGAACTGTCCTAAAAGGTATAGTTATATACAATGAGGTTTAACATTAAAATTTAGGATTAAAATGGGATTTTGAAAAAAAATGAATGTTTTCATTCTTATAAAATGTTTTAGATAACATTCTTGAAAATGTTAATTTTATACATTTTTGTGCCTCATTTTACATCTCTGTTTTATTTAGACAGATTTTGGAAAATTGCAGAAAGTTGGGACTATATGTGTTTGTTTGTTATATGATCATATAACATTCTGTAAGCTTTTAATATATTTTTTTTAGCTGCCAAGTTTATAACAGAATCTCATGTGAGAAGGGCAGGATGTAACACCTCAATTTCCACCAGTACAAACTGTTATGAAATGCTAATTTAAAACTGTATTTGATAAAAATGACTTGCCAGTAAAAGTTACTGGTCATGCATTAGAATTCTACATTTTTTCTATAGTCCTTTGGCATTGCTTATTTGATACAGCTTCACTTATGAATTTAATAATCATTTAATAATGTGAAGTATGTAAATGATATTAAGTGTTTGATGAACTTCTATAGTGTACATATAGAAAAGGCCTCTAGTATACATATAAAAAGGTTATTGGACTTCTTTTAAAACAAAACTTTTACGTTGTTAGATCTTTAAAGATAACTTAAGTAAATAGTAAACAAATGATAGTTTTTTTCCCCTTCAAATAACTAATCTTATTAGAGTAGGAAGCGAACCAATATTTATTGAATGTCAGTGACATGCTAGGAGGCACTGTGTAAGGTGTTTTATGTCATTTTGTACTGATTCCTCCCTATACCCTTATGAGATTATTAGCTCCATATTTCAGCTGAAACATTGTACTTGTTTATCTTTACTCACGTATTTTACAGTGTGTTTTCACTATAATACTGTGTAATTTGACCCTGATCTAGGTTATCTGCTTCTAACTCATATATGGCTTTTCCTAGTGGGAGAGGTTGTATAATTCATTATAAGCCTATATATATTTCATATACATGCCCTCACAAGAATTGTGTGTGAATTTACGTAATGATTTGGAAGTTGTTCACTTATTATGGTGTCATGTGTTAAAAAATAGTTTTATTGAAATCAGTCAAATGATATTAAATTATTAAAAACTAATTTGCAGTCAGTTTAAATGCTATTATATTGTCTTATCAATACCAATTTAAACAAAACAGTTATTTCACTTATTTTCCTAACTTATACATAAGAGCACAAATTTTAAAGCTAACTTTATTCATAAACAAAAATTTAAAAATACCCGGATACTTCAAGTTCAAATTTCATACAAGTTCATCCTTCATCCTGTGAATAGAATTGTTTTGCTGAAATACCAATTTGACCATGCTGTTCTGGCTGAAATCCTTTCAAGACTCACTGTTGCTTACAGGATCAAAGTCAGACTCCACAGTTGGGCTCCAACCACTCTTTTTAAGCATCGCCTTTTGGTTCTCTCTTCCTTCACCCTTTACCAGATATATTCCCTTCCACTTTCCTTTTTCCCTTCACATTTTTCTTCTTTTATACTCTTCAGTTGGGCTGTTACAGATCTTGAAACACCCCGGTAGTGTCTCCTGCTCTTTGGAGCTTTCCATGACTTCCTTGTACAGAAGGAATGTTTCTTTCCAATGTGTTCATATAACAGTTTTAATTACTGTTAATCCATTTAAATTTGTATTCTTTATGCTCTGAGCTATTTTAGGCTAGGAATTGCCTTAATCTTAGCAGCATCCACCGCCTACATGGGGTGGCCTCCGCCTCCCAGTGGGAAAGAAAGGAGCTGGCTGTGAGGTCCTGTTTGCTCAGGTGGTGTTTCCCTCTGGAGACTTCCCCCCCCCCCCCCCCCACACACACACTACCTATCACAATCTACTCCATCCCTCTCTCCCTCTCCCCTTTTCCCATTTTCTTCTTTTCTTTCCTTCAAAAAAGTATTTACCGAGAAACTACCATGTTCTTCCTCTGTTCAAGAACTTGGGATTTATTAAATGGATGGGAAGAAAGTTGAAATCCTGGCTATGAAGATATTACTAACTGTATTATTAGACTTATTTTATTCATTCTAAGCATGAAGTTGATAGGCCCATTTAACATAGGAACAGCCTGTCAATCTCACAAACTTGTGGGATGCCTGGATCGAAGTATTAAGGGAAAACACAAATGATAGTAATTTTGGTCTTATGTAATTTGGACTCACATCATGTTCATATTGAAATCCGATCTTGGCTTTGCTTTGTCAGAAGAGACATGACTTCTGACAGTGTTGATCACAGCTGTGGAAATAACCACATGCTAGCCACATGTGTATTTGCCTATACAAAGTAACAGCTAATTTGAGCCAAATAGAGGAGCGTCATTTTATTCTTATTTTTCATTGGAGTGGGCATCTGGTAAAAATAGGTGTATGTTTGGAGTAGTATCTCGATGAAAATGTAGTATTTTTAAACTATCTTTCTGAAGAATAATAAAAGTAGACAGTGTTTATAGAGCAAGTACCCTCTGCTAATAACTGAGATAAATGGTAGTATTCCTATTGATGAAGAAACAAAGGCTCAGAGAAGTCAAGTGACTTGTCTGAAGTCACACAACTAGTTAAGCAGCAAAGCTAAGATTCAAGTCCAGGTGTGTCTGACTGAGACCATTCCCATTTCATTGCCTTGCTGTCCTGCACTTACATCCTCATCCTTAAACTCATATCTGAGTTGGAGAGAGTGAATTTACCATGGCAATTTGAATTCGAGATAATGAATTACTTGATCTTTGGCAAGTTATTTAACCTTTCTCATCCCAATTCTCACATGGATAATACTGCTTGCCTCCCAGGATTATAATGAGGAATAAATGAGATGATGTGCAAAAATACATTGTGAACAATAAAAGCCCTATGCTAATTAATATTTAGTAATGTATTATTAATGCTGTCATTATTACATACTTTAACATAATAATTCTGCTTCCTGAATATTTCTTTGCTGGTGTCATTTTTACTAAGCTGCATAGCATCTTTTAAACTACTATAGTGATTGTATTTCATTAATAAAAATAGTTATTTCTTTAGGTGTAAAAAGTTGAGATAGTCAAGATAAAAAACATTAGAACCATACAATTTTAACTGTTTGAAGAAGTATGCTTAACTATTTAAAACTCTCCTTTCTTTCTCCCACTTCCTTGTGTACCACAAATTCTCCCTTTTTTTTTCTTTGAATTACATCCGAAGTTGAAAATTTATGATGACTTATTTCTAATAGTTGATGTTTAATGGCTGTATACAATACATTTGATCAGAACTTCTTTTTTGTACCAAGTCTTATATAGCCCAAAGTGTTCACCACTGAAAAACTAGTTTTTTGGTGAATGCCGCTGGAGCTTGTCTTTAATATGGTTTTTATCTAGAGATTGACTATGTCAATTGCTTACATATGCATATTGCTTTTACATAAAGAAGATAACTATTCCAGTTTCTTGAAATTCTTGATGCATAGTGTGTAGTTTAAATACTTGCCAAAAGGATGGTGATAGTCAGGGTGTTCTCACTGTTGTGACAAAGTCAGTAGTAGCAATATAGAATTGCACTAAACTTTCAGAATATGCTTTGTTCTTCTGACAGAAATGATTTAATATCCCCTGTTGAAATGGTAGATCTTATGATAGAAAGTTATGGAAGAGTCTTGAACTTCTAACATAGGGTATTAACCAGTCAATGTGGCTGAACATCTGATTTTTTAAAATTATAAAATCACTAGTGGCCCAGTGCACAAAATTCGTGCACATTAAAAGGGTATTAATTAGAGGATATATTTTAATATTGCTATTTGCCCTTTCTCTGTAATAGAAGTACCAGAGATGAAAGAAAATTAGTAAAATGTATATGAAAATCTTCCTCCTGTCAGAGACTGGGGCTCGCTGTGGGACCCAGAGTCAAGTCTTTGCCCACCTGTGGCGCCTCAAAATCGTGCAAGACCTAGACCCAGCCGGCCCCACCCTTGTCAAGCCCTGTCAGGCGGAGGGTGCAGCCTCAGGTCCCCTGTCAAGCCCCGCCGGGTGAGGGGGCACAGCATCCGGGCCTCCATCAAGCCCCGCAGGTTGAGGGGCACAGCCTCAGGTCCCCTGTCAAGCTCTGCCAGGCAGGGGGCACAGCCTCAGCTCCCCCAGTGCACACTGGGCGGGGGGTACAGCCTCAGGCCCCCCAGCGCACTCTCATGTACCCCGGCCCAGCACCGGGGTAAGGAGTGTGGCCTGAGGTCACCTGGCCCAGCGCCAGGGCGGGGGGCGCAACCTGAGGTCTGCCATCAAGCCCCGCTGGGTGGCGGATGCGTCCTGAGATCTCCCGTCAAGTCCCATTCGGCAGGGGTCACGGCCTGAGGTCCCCCGTCAATCCCCACCAGGCAGGGGTTGCAGTCTGAGATCCCCCGTCAAGCCCTGCTGGGCAGGGGACACAGCCTCAGGTCCCCCGTCAAACCCCTCTGGGCGGGGGGGTGCGCAGCCTCAGGTCCCCCTGGCATCCAGGTGGGGGGTGCGGCCTGAGGTCCCCTGGCCCAACACCGGGGCTGGGATGCATGTTGAAGTCCACTGTCAAGCCCTGCTGGGCGGGGGGCACACCTTGAGGTCCCCTGTCAAGCTCCGCCCGGCGAGGGACATGACCTGAGATCCCCCATCAAATCCCACTGGACAGGGGGTGCAGCCTTAGGTCTCCCGGCCTGGCACCGGGAGGGGGACGCAGCCTCATGTCCCCTGTCAAGCCCTGCCGGGTGGGGGGCGCTGCCTGAGGTCCCCTGTCAAGTCCCACTGGGCAGGGGGCACAGCCTCAAGTCCCCTGGCCTGGTTCTGGGGTGGGGGGTGAGGGGGTGTGGCCTGAGGTGCCCTGTCAAGCCCTGCTGGGTGGAGGGGCTTGGCCTGAGGTCCCCGGCCCGGCTCCAGGGAGAGGGGCATGGCCTGAGGTCCCCCAGCCTGGCGCCGGGGTGGGGGGCATGGCCTGAGGTCCCTTGTCAAGCCCCACGGGGGCGGGGGCACAGTCTCAGGTTCCTTGCCCCAGCCCAGCACCACGCAGCCTCAGTCAGGTCCCTGCTGATTGCTCCTTAAGGCTCGTTACGGGAACTCGGCCTTTGCTGTGTGTGCAGCCATCTTGTGTTACGGAAACCCCACCTATGCTGTGGGTGCAACCATCTTATATTATGGAAACCCCGCCTCCGCTGTGGGCGCCACCAGCTTTGTGACAGCGTGAAAGTCAATTTGCATACGCCCCCTTTATTAGATAGGATTATCTTTGGTAATTTATTTATTTTTTTGTTTGTATGGAGAATAGTAATATATATTTCCTTTTATGATAACCAATTTTATGGTGTGGCTTAATATGATTCCAGAACAGTAATGTTCTTTTTTAATTGTTGTATTAACTGAAAAGTAAAATACTGTATCTTGTAAATGGTCTCTTTTTAAACTAGATAACCTTTTGCTTAGACGAATGTATGTCATTCCCTATCACAGGCACTGTGGCTTTGAAGTTAGATTTTGGTTCAAATTTCAACTCTAGAACATTTTTATTTTCTTAAAGCATTGGGCAACAAGTTAACATATTTGCACTCCAGTATGAAGGTACTTCGCTCTCAGTCCATTTGGGATAATCAAATGAACTAAAGTGTGAGCATAGTTCCTAAATAATAAAGTTCTACATGAATGAACAGTTTATGATAGTTGCTCATTTATGGTAATTTGCTGATAAAAATAATTTAAGTACTTGGTTTTTAAAAATATCTCTTCCACATAATAAAATTTTCGGCATTAGTAGTCTGTTTAAGAAACATCTAATGGTATAATAATATACATGTTATAGTTTAGAATACAAAGATGAGCTTATTTTGTTAAACTTTTATACAGCTATGGCATGAATCAAATATTT
>NW_005357451.1:1175888-1177468 GCF_000412655.1 Myotis brandtii | reverse complement strand
AAATGATGTAAGTGTGTGTTTTTATAGGTTTGCCTGAATCCATCATTGCCGCTGCCTGTTCAAGAAGTGGCCAGAGGGTTCTGCATGTTGATTCGTAAGTTTATCAATGATAGTATTTAATACTTCCTAAATATCTCTATACAAAATTTAAAAATTAAATATACATGTGTGTACATATATACATATACATCATATATAAACTTTCCAAGTTAGAAATATGATTAGAATTAATTTCCACAAAAAGTATGTGAAATATATAATGAACAAGTTTTACTATTATACTCTGTGAAATAGTGATATTTCCTTTAAGAATAAACCAAATGTACCATGATTTTGTTTTTCACATGAGTGATTTTGGTTTTTAAGTGATGAATAATTCTCCAAGAGGCTTGGATACCTCACACGTACCCTTTTTCTTGTACATGTGTGTGGGCATATACGACCTGTAAATTTGATAGTTGAAAAACACAGCTAATAAATTTAGAGTATGTGGTTTTAATAAAAATTTAAAGTATTAGAAAATCTTAAGTAATAAAAATATCTACAGTTTTTTTTTCTTTTTCCCTTAAACGTCATTATAAAAAGGAAGTTAATGAAAAATTTAAGTTTAAGATAAAGCATAGTTTAAATCTCTTCTTTCCTGCTTCCTCCTAAAACAAATCCGTAACATTCCACCTGCCCATTTAGTGCTTTTGAACATTGTATCTTGACATTTTGATTGTTCATTAAATGGGAATAAAAAAGAAACAGAAGATAACTTTATGATTTCTGTTAATATTAACTATAATGTTTTTCATAATGCCAGAATACTAAGTATAGCTAGATTTGTTATAATTTATAGTGCTTTCTCATATATTACCCCATTGTAAATATGTAGGAATTTAAAAAAGGGTATTATTTCATTTACATTTAACCCTTTATAAATTTATTTTAAAAGCCTATTAACTCTTCAGTTATTGGATGAAATTTCTAAATGAAATTACGTTCAATTTTCAAACAAGTCCTGCCCTTGGAATTCTCTTTTCACTATTGTATGCGTAACTGCTTGTGTTAATGTTTCAATTTAGTCTTTTTTGAAATCTACCACCTTTAAAGCCCAGGTACTGAGCCAATGTGCTTTACAGGGCTTAATAAAAATCTAAATTCAGTTTTTTTCTGTTAATGTTAATTAACCTAAAATTTAAAATAAAAATCTTAAATTTTCCTAAACTGTCATTTACGGTGCTCATACTCTACACTACTCACCATATCAGAGTCTTTACATATGCTATGTAATTAATTCCCATCACAGCCAAGTGAGGTTGGTGGTGTTATCTCAATTTAACAAGTGGGGAAGTGTGAAGCATAGAGAGGTAAGAGGTTAAGTAATTTTTCTAACTATCTAGCTAGTGCTTATCTTACTTTACATTCAAATTTAATTAATTAATTATTTTCTAAAATAAATCTTTATTGTTCAGATTATTACAGTTGTTCTTCTTTTCCCCCCATAGCTTCCCTCCACCCAGTTCCCACCCCACCCCCTGCCCTTACCCCCCCACTGTCCTCATCCATAGTTGTACGATTTTTGTCCAGTCTCTTCC
>NW_005357451.1:1173553-1174834 GCF_000412655.1 Myotis brandtii | reverse complement strand
GACACTCTTGGTGCACCCCTTTGTGGGCTGTGTGCACAGGCTTGTTGTAGTTAAGCCTTGATTGCTGTTGGTATCACTGGGAGGAATTGACCTCCAGGTCAATTGGCTGTGCGGACCAGTTGTGTCTACAGTGGGAGAATGTCTGTGCTGGAGACACCCGTATGGGGCAGGACATGATTCAGTGGGGCTTCAGCACTCACTAAGTCTGTCCCCTGAGTGTGTCTCTTATGGATGTGGAGAGTTGTAATCTGAATGGTCTCACTCTGACCACTGGGTAGAGTGGCTCTTGTATCTCCAAGGAGGTGCAAAGTCAGCCACTGCCTGAGGCCACCCAGCAGGAGCTACAGAGAGATCTGCAGATTCTTCCTCTTTGTTTGGGGTTTGGAGGTGCCCAGATGAGGTGCAGCTGTGAAGTAATGCATGCTGCTGGCGAGCCTTAGGCCTTCCTTTGAAAGCTCTGGGGTTGTCTGACTCAGCTACAGTTTGACAGGCTTTTAGGCAGAGTAAGGCCAGGCCATTCTTATGCAAAAGCCTCTGCGCACAGCTTGGGTGGGGTTGTAAATTGGGTGGGGCGTGGTCTCAGGGAATTACCAGGGCGGAGCAAACCACAATGGCTGCCAGTCTGCTCTGCCTCGGAGCGGTCACGGGGTCTGTGTTGCAGGGCTCTGTGCAGGAACAATGAACACTGCAAGCACCTCTGTGGGAAAGCTGCCCTCACGTCTGGCCCGATGCCAGATAGGCCAGTTTCTCTCCATATGAGTCTGGGTCCCCAAATTCTCACCCGGAACTGGAGTTCAAAGCAGTGGGGAGCTTTTTTCTTCCACTCGATTGAAAAAGACAACAGCGTACCCAGCTGCCAGTCCCTTTCTCGCGCGCTTCCGTACCTCCACACTTCCACACCTCTGCACCTCCTACCGGACTCAATGTGCTTTTCTCTTTCCTTCTAGTTGTAGAATTTCCATTCAGCCAGCCTTCCTGTGGTCCTGGATGATATTCATTTTGTCTTTTAATTGTAGTTTTAATGTGGTTGTGCGCGGCAGCAAGTTCAGGTGTTTTACCTATGCCGCCATCTGGGTTATCCCTGAGCTAAATTCAAATTTATTTTATGTTTTTTATTCCAATGCCTGACGGCTTCCCAAGGGGTCCCCAATTAGAGAGGGTGCAGGCAGGGCTGAGGGAACCCCACTTCCCGTGCATGAATTTCTTGCATCAGGCCACTAGTTTATCTACACTAATAAAAGAGAAACATGGTAATTGGCGTACGACCGCTACCCTTTTCAT
>NW_005357451.1:1170905-1172506 GCF_000412655.1 Myotis brandtii | reverse complement strand
GAGGGGTCCCAGACTGCGAGAGGGCACAGGCCGTCCTGGGGGACCCCCCTCCCCCCGCCCCCCGAGTGCACAAATTTTTGTGCACCGGGCCTCTAGTATATATATAAAAGCCTAAGTGACCTTTACGACTGGTCAACCGAATGACCAGTCTGGTAGCCATGACGCACACTGACAACCAGGGGGCAGATGCTCAACAAGGAGCTGCCCCCTGGTGGTCAGTGCACTCCCACAGCCAACCTCCTTTGCCTGGCCAATCTCCTGCCATCCCTCCCCACGGCCAGACGGCCCTGATTGGCCCTGATCAGCTCTGGGTGAGATGGCCCCAATTGCTGGACAGGCTGAGGGACCCCACCATGCACGAATTCATGCACTGGGCCTCTAGTAGTTTTATAACAGCACCTGAATCATAGTAAATCCTAAGTAAATGTTAACATCTGTTACTCTAACATTACTGTCACTGCTGTTGCTGCTAGATATAAACAGTGAAGCTAGAGACAGGAGTGATTAATCATTCCTGGAAGATTAGTGAAAAGTGTCATACAGATAAGTCTTGAAAGATGAGCAAGACTTCAATGAGGAATTAGAGCATTCCAGAAAGAAGCAACAGATTGAAAGGGCATGGCATAGTAGGTGAATGGTGAGAATTTTAGTATGACTGAAAGATTAGCTAAGCCCTGACCGGTTTGGCTCAGTGGATAGAGCGTCGGCCTGTGGACTGAAAGGTCCCAGGTTCGATTCCAGTCTGAAAGGTCCCAGGTTCAATTCCGGTCAACGGCATGTACCTTGGTTGCGGGCACATCCCCAGTAGGAGGTATGTAGGAAGCAGCTGATCGATGTTTCTCTCTCATCGATGTTTCTCTCTCATCGATGTTTCTAACTCTCTATCCCTCTCCCTTCCTCTCTATAAAAAGTCAATAAAATATATTTAAAAAAAAAAGATTAGCTAAGTGAGTTGGATTAATGTGAGTTGAAGCTAGAAGTATACTGGAGCCATATTGTTTAGGTCTGTATGCAGAAGTGTAGGGATTTTGTTTATTAGTTTTAACCTTAATAGTTATCTTTAATATCCTCAGGTCTTTCCCTCAAACCCATAATCAGTCCTTCAGCATCTCCTGTCAGCTCTTCTTCCAAAACATAACCCAAATCTAAGGAGTTTTCTGTCTCCACTCTTCCTTCCAGTTCATTACACTATTACTTACTATTGAACTTCTCCCCAAACCTTCTAATTAGTCCATTTTCACTACTTCCCCCAGCATTTGGCTACTTCCTCCTTTCTAGCTGCATTATGTGTGCCTCTTTCCCCTATTCACTGTGCTTTGCTAGTGCTCTAACTATGCACTTAAAAAATTCTTAATATTACTTGTGCCTTTTTTTTTTGGTTTCTTTTCACCTTGATCTTTCTCTTGCCAGAGATTTGTCTATATTACTAGTCTTTTCAAAGAACCAGCTTTTGCTTTGTTTTTTCCTTCTGTGGAATCTTTGTTTTCTAATTAATGTCCTTTCTTCTACTTTCTTTGAAATCACTCTTGTTCTTTTTCTAACTTCTTGATTTAAATTCATAATTTTTTATATTTAAGTTTTCTTTTTTGTTTAATGTAATT
>NW_005357451.1:1166898-1169260 GCF_000412655.1 Myotis brandtii | reverse complement strand
TGTGGTTCCCTTTTAGAATCACATTAGTTACCTTCCATGAATTTTAAATATTTTCTAATAGCCATTGTGATTTCATCTTTGATCCATTAGTTATTTAGAGGTATGTTTTTAAATTTCTCCATACATTTTCATTTCAGTATCTTATTGAATTGATAATTTCGAACACTTGTGAAAAAATATCTAAATGAGGGGGGGGTAGGGGCCGGGGGAATGTCAAGGAGGGGAAAAAAAGGAGACATATGTAATACTCTTTTTAATACTTTAAGAAATAAAATTATTTTTAAAAAAATATCTAAATGAGGGGGGGGTAGGGGCCGGGGGAATGTCAAGGAGGGGAAAAAAAGGAGACATATGTAATACTCTTTTTAATACTTTAAGAAATAAAATTATTTTTAAAAAAATATCTAAATGAGAGCATAAAAAAGTTCTAGTGTATATTTGCTATCTCCGTGCCTGTATCCCACTCTGTCTTTCTACCCGCAGTCCCATTTTCTGGAAGCAGCTACTGTTTTCTTTTATATGTCCTACAATATGCTGTCTAGAGAAAGAAGTTGCAGATAAAATATGTAAGTTTTTGTTATGTGTATATTAGATTCAGTGTAGAAAAAGTTATAAGATACTAAGCAGTTCCAACACCAAGAATCCCTAATGCTGCCTTTGTATTCCATATATACCTCCCTCCATGCTTCCCCTATTTCTATACCCAGCAATCAATAATTTGTTTTAGTTCTATAATTTTGTAATTTTGAAAATGGAACTGTACAGTAGGTAGCTTTTTGGCACTGAAATTTTTCACTCACAACAGTTCCCTTTGAGGTTTATCAAGGTTGTTTCTTTTTATTGCTGAAGTAGTCTATGTTATATATCTTTGTTTAACCATTCACCTGTTGAAGGGCATTTGTGCTGATTCCAGTTTTTGGCTATCCTAATATATAAAAACCCAGGGTCCGGGTCCGTAACGTCCGAAATGACCGAAGGCTTGACCGAATGCCAGGCTGTGTGCGTAGAGGCTCTGATGGGCGGGTACTGGCACGTGGGCTGAACTGCTGATCTCGGGGAGAGAGAGAGGCAGGGCTGATTAGACCCTGCTTCTCTCTCTCTCTGGGCCTCTAGCAGTCGCGCCTCTCTCTCTCTGAGAAAACAGCAGTTCAACCCGCTCACCAGCAGCCTGGGGTGGCTGTTGATCAGTCCTGACCAATCAGGACCCAAATCTGGGTGAACTGCAAGGAGCCAATGGCTGCCGAGGAGGTGGAACTTTTGACACTGACTGGCATAGAAACTGACCAATCAGAACCAAATCTGGGTGAACTGAGAGGAGCCAATGGCTGTCCAGGAAGCAGAGCTTCTGACTCTGACTGGCATAGAAACCAACCAATCAGAACCTAATCTGGGTGAACTGTCGAGGCGAGATCAGGCCGACAGGGGAGAGCAGTTGGCGGTAAGATCAGGACAACAGAGGAAGGCAGTTAGGGATGATCAGGCAGGCAGAGGCAGTTAGAGGTGATCAGGCAGGCACGCAGAGAGTTTAGGGGTGATCAGGCAGGCAGAGGCAGTTAGGGACAATCAGGTAGATAGAGAGGTTAGGGGTGATCAGGCAGGCAGGCGGAGGGGTTAGGGGCAATCAGGCAGGCAGGCAGGCACAGTGGTTAGGGGCAATCAGGCAGGCAGGCAAGTGAGCGATTAGGATCCAGTGGTCCCAGATTGTGAGAGGGATGTCTAACTGCCAGTAAGATCAGGCCTAAATCGGCAGTCAGACATCCCCCAAGGGGTCCCCGATTGGAGAGGGTGCAGGCTGGGCTGAGGGAACCCCCCCACCCCTGTGCACGAATTTCATGCACCGGGCCACTATAAAATTGCTTTGGGAACATTCATATATATAGGTTTATGTGTGGTGAACTTAAATTTTTAGTTTGCTGGGATAAATGCTGGGTCATATGATTATGGCATGTTTAGTTTTTTAAGAAACTGCACACTATATTCTAGACTGCCTAAATCATTTTATATTCCCACTAGTAGCCCGAGGCATGAATTTCAATTCTGGTCAAGGGCATGTACCTTGGTTGTGGGCACATCCCCAGTGGGGAGTGTGCAGGAGGCAGCTGATCGATGTTTCTCTCTCATCGATGTTTTTAATCTCTATCCCTCTATCCCTTTCCTCTCTGTAAAAAATTAATAAAGTATATTTTTTAAAAAAGGGAATTAATTAGCAGAGATATTTTAATATTGCTATTTGCCCTTTCTCTATAATAGAAGTGTGAGAGATGAAAGGAAATTAGTAAAGTGTATTTGAAAATAATACATAAATTTATTAATAAATAAACAGTAACAAAAGGATATAACAACAGAGGCATGATATAAAAAC
>NW_005357451.1:1165068-1165609 GCF_000412655.1 Myotis brandtii | reverse complement strand
AGCTGTAGTTGTAAGCTTGAACCTATGGTCCAATCATGTGGCCCCATGTGCCTGAGTGATGTAGGCTTGATAGAGTTCAGGTGCATGTAGGATTGAAACCCAGGAGAATGTTGGAAACATCTTGGTCATGGCCTTTGTCTCGTAGCATCTGCTATAAAATAAAGGCATGGCTGTAGGCGTGGTCGCTGTCTCTCAGAGAAGCAGCATCCCATGGAGACCTGGCTTTCGTTCTCTTGTCTGTCTTTTCTAAGCCTTTCAGCCGCCCCCACTCAGGTTCACCCCTGGCCATGCTGGCGCTTGGCAGACTTTAGAAAGATCTGCCTCAAACCCCACCCTTACAGGAAACAGCTCCAGGAAACAGCTTGGGGGAGGGCTTAGCCTTTGCCAAGACAACCCCTGCAGGACTGACTTCCTTCCGCTTGGTCACGGTGGTTCTTATGGACGTGATGAACACCACCCATATTTTTTATATAAGTAGACTAGTAGTGTACAAGTGATAAGTTTTTCTTCATCTTTTCCAGCATTCAGTATTTTCACTATT
>NW_005357451.1:1163685-1164870 GCF_000412655.1 Myotis brandtii | reverse complement strand
AGGGATGTCTCATTGTGATTTTAATTCATACTTCCCTAATGTCTAATGATGAATATTTTTCATGTGCTTATTTGCTATCTGTATATTCACTTTGCTAAAATGTCATGTCTTTAGTCTATTTTCTAATTGAGTTGTTTGTTTTCCTATTGAGTTTTGAAAGTTTATTGTACATTCTAACCAAATATATTTACAAACTTTATCTTTTATGGTAATTGGTTTCAAATTTAATTACATTATTTTCAAGTAATGAGCTCTGCATGATATCATTTGGCATTTTTGAGAATTTTTGGTATTTTATAGTTCATATGACTCCATGTGGATTAAAAATGTGTTTTTTCTAAATTATTGGATATGGAGTTCCATATATGTCATTAGATCAAACTTGTTAATTTTGTTCAGAATTTCTGTTGTCTGATCTATTAATTATGGAGTTGTATATTAAAATCTCCTTTACTGATTGTGGAATTCTTGTTTTTATTTTATAACTAGAGACCCGGTGCACGGATTTGTGCACTGGTGGGGTCCCTTGGCCTGGCCTACAGGAATCAGGCCGAAACTTGCTCTCTGTCATCCCCTGAGGGGTCCCAGATTGTGAGAGGGCAGTTCTTGGGTGATGCACCTTGGAATCGGGTTCTCTCCTCCCTGGTTCCGGGTGCGTCACCCGAGAATCTCAGCTGCCAAGTCACCTCAGCTTGGCAGCTCCTTCATTGAGTTTCTGGCCCCTGTTGGTCAGTGCGCATCATAGCTACCGGTCGGAGCGTCTGCCCCCGGTGGTCATTGCGCATCATAGCTACCGGTTGGATGGTCGCTTAGGTTTTTATGTGTATAGATTCTTTCAATTTCTGCTTTATTTATTCTGCATGTATATCCATAAGGGCATATAAATTTAGAATTATGATATCTTTATGTAGTTATGTTTTTTCCCTGATGATGCTTGTTACCTCTGTTTTGTATGATACTATAATTCAGCCGTGGGCAAACTACGGCCCGTGGGCCGTATTCGGCCCGTTTGAAATGAAAAAAACTAAAAAAAAAAAAGGCCGTACCCTTTTATGTAATGATGTTTACTTTGAATTTATATTAGTTCACACAAACACTCCATCCATGCTTTTGTTCCGGCCCTCCGGTCCAGTTTAAGAACCCATTGTGGCACTCAAGTCAAAAAGTTTGCCCACCCCTGGACTA
>NW_005357451.1:1157232-1162815 GCF_000412655.1 Myotis brandtii | reverse complement strand
AATTGTGACTGGCGATGAAAAGTGGATTTATTTTGAGAATCCCAAATGCACAAAATGATGGGTTGATCCAGGTCAACCATCAACATCGACTGCTTTGGAAAGAAGACAATGCTCTGCGTTTGGTGGGATCAGGAAGGTGTGGTATGTTATGAGCTTCTAAAACCAGGTGAAACCATTAATACTGATCGCTACTGACAACAAATAATCAATTTGAACCATGCTTTGATCGTGAAACGACCAGAATGTTCCAGAATACACAGCAAAGTAATTTTGCTTCATGATGATGCACCATCACACACTTCAAAACAGTTAAAGACGTATTCAAAGATCTTGCCTGGGAAGTATTAACCCATCAGCTGTATTCACCAGACCTTGCTCCTTCAGATTACCACTTGTTCTGATCGATGGCACATGTACTTCCTGAGCAGCACTTCAAAACATATGAAGAAGTGGAAAATTGGGTCTCTGAATGGTTTGCCTCAAAATAAGAAAAGTTCTATTGGGACGGTATCCACAAACTAGCTGAAAGATATTGGGAATGTGTAGCTAACGATGGACATTACTTTGAATAAAGCACTTTTGATGTTTCTCTTGAAATTATTGTGTTTTCTTCTATTACAAAACCCACATTATTAACCAGTACACCTAGTAACTGAGTTTAGTCCATTTACTTTTATTCTGCTTCAGTATTATTTGGACATATTTCTATCATCTTAATCATTTTTTTCCTTTACCTTGCCTTTTCTTTGCTTTTCTTCTCTCATCTTTCTGCTTTTTATTGAATAGAGTTATGTTTATAACATTTTTCCCTCCTTATAACTGGTTTGGAGTTATAGATGAAATTTCTATTTCTTAGGAATAGAATATATTTAAATTTTTACATATTTATTCAAATGAAGTTCTTTCAAGCAGAGTCTCTTAGTGGTGAACTCTGCTTTTAGTGGTAAGGTCTGTCTTTATTAATGCTTTCATTTCACTCTCAATCTTAAATTATAGTTTAATTGTTTCTGAAATTAGACTTTGGGGGTGATTTTTTTTCTCTGCACTTTGTCCTCTGGCATCTTTTGTTGCTCTTGCTGTTGAGAAATGTCATTATTTTGTAAATGAATTATCTTTTCTTTCTGATTGCTTTAATATTCTTCTGTTTGTTTTTATGGCTATATATCTTTACTCTTATCTGTCTAGGTGTTGATTTTGATTCTATTTATCCTGTTCAGAACTTGCTTTACTTCTTGAAATCAGATAATTTATGTCTTTTGTTGGTGAGGAAATTCTCAACTGTTTTTTCAAACATGACCTTTTTTATTTTTTCTTCTGGAAATTCTCTTATGTAGTGGACATTCTCTTTTTATTTTTTTATGCTTCTCAAGATCTTTTATATTTTTCATCTTTTTTTTTTTACCATTGATACTACATTCTGGGTAGTTTCCTTATATTTATTTAGTTATGGTGTTACAAACTGTGGCCCCACAGGTCAGCTACATGTTTTTTTAAGTAAAGTCTTGTTGGAACACAACCATATTTATGTATTTATACATATACTGTTCACATATTGACTGTGGCTGCTTTCATACTGCAAAGGTAGAGTTTTTGCAACAAAAACTGTATGCCTGCAAAGCTTAAAAATTTCCTATTGGCCCTTTGTAGAAAATGTTTGCAGGCCTGTTTTTTAGTTCATTAATTCTGTCTTCAGATGTGTCTAATTTTCTATTTGACCTAGCTATTATTATTTTTTTCAATGACTTGCATTTCTGGAAGTTCAGCTGGGTTATTTTTTTAAAGCTGTCATGTTCTTTCCTTGTGTTTCAATTCATTCTTTTATTTTTTTCTGAACATGTGAAGTATTTATCACATTTTCTATTATGTGAAGTAATTGGAGATTTAATACTACTGTTCTTTTCTCTACAGCTTCAGGCTCAGTGTTTTTCCTTTTTTCTCCTTTAAAATATTGAATTTCAAATGTTTTATGGGGATTTATTTATGGGAATTCTCTGTAACCTGGTTAAGGGGGTATGTTCCTTCTAAATGTTTTTATTTTTTTTATTTTTGATTCTATTACAGGTGTTCCCCACCCCCCCTTTGCCTCCTTCTACCCTGCTTCCGCTCCCACCCTGGCCTTCACCACATTATACTGTCTGTGTCCATGAATTTTGCATTTATGCATATATATTCTTTGGTTTACCTCTTACTCCCTCTGTTTCCCTCCTTTTGCCTGGTCATCCAGTGCTATTATTGACTGTTACTTTCCCATTGCTGCTGTAACAAATTACTACAAATATAATAATTTTTATAAAAACACAAATTCATTTCTTTACAATTCTGCAGGTCAGAATTACGAAATGAATCTTATGGTACTGAATCATGGTGTAGGCCAGGCAATGCTGCTTTCCTTCAGGAGGTTTCCGGGAAGACTCAATTTCCTTGTCTTTTCTAGCTTCTAGAGGCCACCTGCATTCCTTGGCTCATGGACCTTTATCCATCTTTAAGTGCATGGCTTCAAAATTTGTCATGCCACCTAATTTTTCTGCCTTTGACCTTCTTGCCTCCCTGTTATAAGGAACCTTGGTTTTATATGGGGGCTCACCTGGAAAATCCACATCTAGGATATTCTTCCTATTGTAGGATCCTTAACTTATAAGTCTCTTTTGCATGGAAGATATCATATTCACAGCTTCTGGGGATTATTTAGGACATGGCGTCTTTGGAGAACCCTTATTCTATCTACAGTCCTGGACCAAAGCAATTTTATGTTAATTTCTCAGCTTGTTCCTGATTTATGCACATATTATATACATGAGAGCACCATAATCACCTGTGGTTTAGCTATGCAGTTATAAATTATCAGATAAATTTCCCCTCCTACCTGCATACTCTTGTTTCAGCCGCATACCACCATTACCCTCTCTGAATATACAACATGCTCATTTCTTTATGCTTTTTTTTCATGCTGGCCTCTATTCTATGTGAACAATTCTTACTCCTCCTTTGGGACATAGCTAAAATATTGCTTTTTAGTGAAATCTTCATTGATAATTCCAGTACTATTTATTTTTCATTTTGTCTGTACTTTGAAGTATTCTGAATATAACATTTTCACACAGTTTTATTATTGTTTATAGGTCTATAGGCCCTGTTAGACTCTTATAATCAGGAATCATGTCTTAGTCATCTTTATATCCCTAGTATCTAAGGGTTCCTGGCATACAGCAGTCCCTAAATAAATACTTGATAAATATATAAATGCTAGGAATCTTTATATATGCCAATCCACTGTTTTGGTGATCGGAATGTCGAATTGCCTCACACATACTCAAGGCAGCATTGGTCCTTGCCAATCTGCAGATGGTAAATTCATGGTAGTTTAGAAGGGAGTCGCATGTTGATGAGAAAATTGAGGTTTGCCCAGGCTCAAACAAGCAGATGACTGGGACCAAAACTCAAAAAATTTTATGCATATTCCAAACATTCTTTGAAATATACCTCACTTATTGTTTATGATGATTTGAGCTACTACACTAATTCTAATTTGTAGACACAGTACAAAATCATTACCTTATATTTTTTCTTATTTCTCAATTAAGTTCTATTGTCGATGATGTTAGAACTGTGCTTCTTCAACTGTAGTGGTGTTCTGGCACTTGGTGGGGTGGTGGCGGAATATGAAGCCAAAGGATAAAGAGTGATATGTAAATTTTATAAACATTATAATGCATTAAATGCACTAAAACATTAAAAATATTTGAACAAATTTTAGACTTACATTAGAGTTATAAAATTAGTACAGAGAGTTTCTGTATATAATTTATTGAGCTTCCCCTAATGCTAATATCTTATGTAGACATAGTACAATGATCAAAACTCAGAAATGAGTATTGGTGGAATAATAACCACTACACTACAGACCTAATTTGAATTTTACTAAATGTTTGTTTGTTTTTTAATCCTTACCAGAGGACATGCTTAGAGAGAGGAAGGGAGAGAGGGAGGGAGGGAAGGAAGGAGGGAAGGAGGGAGAGAAAGAGAGAGGGGCAGAAAGGGAGACAGAGAAACATCTATGTGAGACAGAAATATTGATTGGTTGCCTCCACTACACCTCCCCGCCCCCACCAGGGATCGAACCTGCAATCCATGTATGTGCCCTGACTGGGAATGAAACCGGCAACCTTTCTGTACATAAGGCGATATTCAACCAAATAAGCCACTCCTGCTGGGCAATAATGTTCTTTATTTGTTCCAGGATCTGGTTCAGGATCCCACATTGCATTTAGTTCTTAATAGTCTCAAATTATCCCTTGTGAGGTACACTGATGTTTGCCTAATGGTGATTTTTTATGTTCCTCTTTCCATCTTCATTTATTTATTGCAAATTTTTGTAAAGAGCTGTTTCTTCTCTCCTATTTATGAACTTATACAATTATGTATATCAGTATGGGTTCTTGGATATTTATTTTATTTTGTGAGTTGTAATCTAGTCCCCAAATTTTTGGGGGACAGCCTGTATTTCTTTGATTTCTGTGTGTGTTTGTGTGTGTGTGTGTGTGTGTATCCATGAATCCATACTGATACCTCCAGTTAAACTGAGAACATTTAAAAATGGACATATAATGACTCCATTTAGAACTTAGTTTCTAAATACCATTCTCAAATACATGGAGAGAGGGCTGGAAAAAAGGTCTTAATCAGACCAAAAACTTTTTGGATAAATGACTTAGTGTAAGAATCTATGACAATTAAAAATTTTTTAATTGTTCCAACTTTGGTGATTTTGTGTTCCTTCCATCATGTTCTTACTAGTGGCCTGGTGCACAAATTTGTGCACATCGAAAGGAAATTAATTAGAAGAAATATTTTAATATCGCTATTAGTCCTTTCTCAAGTGTCAACCAAATTCATGTTCAACAATGACAGATTGAAACACACGTGTGCAATTGGCACCAGCGATAGCTTTATATGTATCGTGCATGTGTTAGTCAACTTAGCCTTTTATAGATATAGAATAAACTTGCTTAATTAGACCTTTTTTCTGATTAAGCTACACTTTTTTCCAGCCCAGTGAAGCACCCCAACTTCTCTTTCAGGTAATTGTCAGCAACACAGCAGTAAATATCAATATGAAGCAGATTATTATTGTAGATCACGCAGGGAGAACAAAATGGTAAAGTATTGAACTACAGCAGTGTTTGACTATATTCTGCGCAGTGAGAAAACCTGAAGTCATTTTCAAGGTCCACTATTTCTTACTTCTTTTCAGTTGGGTCAAGTTTCTAAGCTTTCTAATTCTCCGTTTCCCAGCTAATGAAAAGAAAATAGGATTCCACTGTGTCTCCTACCTACCTACTTCAGGACTTATGTGAGGATCAAATGAGCTGAGGCACGGGAAAAAAGCTTCACAGACATTTGGTTAAAGTGTAAAATGTTTCCACCTGGCTATAAAGCAAGTCCTATTCCTGGGCTGAAGAAACTGCAAGGAGGCTAGTTGCTAGGGAGAGGAAGCTGGGCATTGCTATGTGACATTATTACCCAGGTGGACACTTAGCATATTAGCCTTTTATATATATATATATATAGATGTCCTTGCAAAAT
>NW_005357451.1:1149983-1154440 GCF_000412655.1 Myotis brandtii | reverse complement strand
GGGGACAGCCTGTATTTCTTTGATTTCTGTGTGTGTTTGTGTGTGTGTGTGTGTGTGTATCCATGAATCCATACTGATACCTCCAGTTAAACTGAGAACATTTAAAAATGGACATATAATGACTCCATTTAGAACTTAGTTTCTAAATACCATTCTCAAATACATGGAGAGAGGGCTGGAAAAAAGGTCTTAATCAGACCAAAAACTTTTTGGATAAATGACTTAGTGTAAGAATCTATGACAATTAAAAATTTTTTAATTGTTCCAACTTTGGTGATTTTGTGTTCCTTCCATCATGTTCTTACTAGTGGCCTGGTGCACAAATTTGTGCACATCGAAAGGAAATTAATTAGAAGAAATATTTTAATATCGCTATTAGTCCTTTCTCAAGTGTCAACCAAATTCATGTTCAACAATGACAGATTGAAACACACGTGTGCAATTGGCACCAGCGATAGCTTTATATGTATCGTGCATGTGTTAGTCAACTTAGCCTTTTATAGATATAGAATAAACTTGCTTAATTAGACCTTTTTTCTGATTAAGCTACACTTTTTTCCAGCCCAGTGAAGCACCCCAACTTCTCTTTCAGGTAATTGTCAGCAACACAGCAGTAAATATCAATATGAAGCAGATTATTATTGTAGATCACGCAGGGAGAACAAAATGGTAAAGTATTGAACTACAGCAGTGTTTGACTATATTCTGCGCAGTGAGAAAACCTGAAGTCATTTTCAAGGTCCACTATTTCTTACTTCTTTTCAGTTGGGTCAAGTTTCTAAGCTTTCTAATTCTCCGTTTCCCAGCTAATGAAAAGAAAATAGGATTCCACTGTGTCTCCTACCTACCTACTTCAGGACTTATGTGAGGATCAAATGAGCTGAGGCACGGGAAAAAAGCTTCACAGACATTTGGTTAAAGTGTAAAATGTTTCCACCTGGCTATAAAGCAAGTCCTATTCCTGGGCTGAAGAAACTGCAAGGAGGCTAGTTGCTAGGGAGAGGAAGCTGGGCATTGCTATGTGACATTATTACCCAGATGGACACTTAGCATAATAGCCTTTTATATATATATATATATAGATGTCCTTGCAAAATGTCCCATCCTTTTTTGTGCACTTCCTTACTTTATGACACTACAAGATGTTCCAGACTCATATTATATTTTCCCCGCTCTAGCCCTAGAATCAACCACTTATAAAGGAGCCCTCTCTCCATGTATTTGAGAATGGTATTTAGAAACTAAGTTCTAAGCACTATATGTGCTCATTCCTACTGGAGTGTTATTGCTTCTAGGCCTTCTCAGTGTAGAGAACTAGTTAATATATTCATGTATATTAAGTCACTCATACATACACATCTATAAGGGTGTCCCAAAATTGTGTACACATTTTAACAGGTGATAACTTACTTAATTTTGAAAATTAACTGTATGTTAATAAACACTGACCTTATTATCATTCAGAGTGTGTGTAAATTTTTTGGGGACAGCCTGTATTTCTTTGATTTCTGTGTGTGTTTGTGTGTGTGTGTGTGTGTGTATCCATGAATCCATACTGATACCTCCAGTTAAACTGAGAACATTTAAAAATGGACATATAATGGAGTAAGATGAAAAATTTGCCACTTTTTAAAAAGATAAAACATGAAATTTTTATAATCTTTTGTGCTTATGTAAGACTACTGTAAGCTATCCCCTGACATAAGCTTTCTCTTAAGCTATGAAAGCTGCTTTGAAGGAAATACTAAGAAGTATCATGTTGTGATAACTTTATCTGTTTTGAGATGCTTGGTACATAGGTGCTCAGTAAAAAACTTTTTGGATAAATGACTTAGTGTAAGAATCTATGACTATGAAGGGGCCAGGAACTTATGTCATTCTGTGATTATGGTCAGAATTTGCCAAATTGACCATTTGGAGCATTAGAGATAAAGTAAATTAGCTCTTGCAATTCACCACAGCTGGAACAATACAGCACATAGCATCATCTTGAAACATGAAGAACCTTGTCTATCACCTAGCAGGACACTATCTGTGGGTAGACACTTCATAAATGCTACTTGCTGGTAGTATCGGGTTCAGGAAAGCTTACTTTTCCTTTCTTATGAATAGGATAAGAAAGTTTCCATACATATTTGGTTTGTTTTTCAGTTTTCAGATGATCCAGTTTTGAAAAGATTTTTCCAGTCATGGAGAATGAAAACTGCTCACTGTTTTCTTTAATGTTTTAAAACAATCTATGGTACAGTAAGGATTATACTCTAGACAAGGGATTGGCAAACTGGTCCACAGACCAGATGCCTGTTTTTGTGAATAAAGTATTGAAACACAACTATGCGCATTCATGTATGTATTGTCTGCTTTTGTTATATAGTAGCAGAGTTGAATAGTTATGACAAAGACCATATAGCCTGCAAAACCTAAAATGTTTGTCAGGCCCTTTACAAAAAAAGTTTACTAACTCCTGCTCTAGAAAATACTTTTAGCCCATATACATATATACTTCTTTAATGATTCTGTACAATAGCTGTCTTCTATATTTATTAAGGGATAATGCCAAAAAGAGGATCAGAGAAGAAATAATGATTTAAATTCTAAAATTCATTAAAATCTTCTTAGGTTTCTTTTTTTTATTGTAACAGTAATATATCTGCACTATGTCATGAGGAGAAAAATAAGAAAGCATACTGCTGTTACTTGTTACTATTTATGTTTGCAGTGAACATTAGTTAATGACTTTTTTCTTTGCCATGCTACATTAGTTAGAATGAAAGAATGAAGGGCTGTAATAAAGAGACCCAAAATACAGTGGCTTGAAGAACAGTTACTAAAAATAGTCTGTGACTAAAACAAATATAAAGAGTGGACCACTAATAGGGGGACAGTTCTGCTCCATGGGGACTCAGACTTCCTCCCTCTCATTTCCTTAGTACCTGGTAAGGTATTTACATATTGTTTGCATGGTCTAAACTGGGTCATAGGTTTGCACAGATTCAGCTTTGAGGAAGGAGACAAGCCTTTGTCTTTTTAAAGCCTAGGCCTGGAAAGGTATATGTCACTTATGCTCATATTCCCTGGACAAAGACTTAGTCATATATCCACAAATCCTAATATATAAAAACCCTGGGTCTGACACAACCGGAGGCTCGACCAACTGGAATTCAGTCCTGCAGTCAGTCCTCCAGGCCTCCACCAGGGCTGCTAATCAGCCCCACCTTTCTGATCAGGCCCCGTTGATAGGCCCAGAGATGCTTACTGGCATAGAAACTGACCAATCAGAACCAAATCTGGGTGAAGTGTGAGGAGCCAATGGCTGCCTAGGAGGCGGAGCTATTGACACTGACTGGCATAGAAACCGACCAATCAGAACCAAATTGGGCGG
This sequence comes from Myotis brandtii, assembly GCF_000412655.1. Lineage (NCBI taxonomy): Eukaryota > Metazoa > Chordata > Mammalia > Chiroptera > Vespertilionidae > Myotis > Myotis brandtii. Next base: position 1,151,058 of record NW_005357451.1, on the reverse strand, counting down.
GGGAGGAGGGCAGTTGGGGGTGAGATCAGCCTGGCAGGGGAGGGCAGTTAGGGGTGATCAGGCAGGCAGAGGCAGTTAGGGGCGATCAGGCTGGCAGGGAAGGGTAGTTGGGGGTGAGATCAAGCTGGCAGAGAAGGGAAGTTGGGGGCGATCAGGTTGGCAGGGGAGAGCAGTTGGGGGTGAGATCAGGCCAGGAGGGGAGAGCAGTTGGGGGCGAGATCAGGCTTGCAGGGTAGGGCAGTTAGGAGCGATCAGGCAGGCAGGTAGAGGCAGTTAGGGGTGATTAGGCAGGCAGGCAGAGAGGTTAGGGGCAATCAGGCAGGCAGGCAGAGGCAGTTAGGGGTGATCAGGCAGGCAGTTAGGTGAGCGGTTAGGAGCCAGTGGTCCCAGATTGCAAGAGGGATGTCCGACTGCCAGTTTAGGCCCGATACCACAGGCAGTCAGACATCCCCCAAGGGGTCCCCGAGTGGAGAGGGTGCAGAGTGGGCTGAGGGAACGTCACCCCTCCATGCACGAATTTCGTGCACCGGGCCACTAGTAGTTATATAGTTATACTAGAGGCTCAGTGCACGAAATTTGTGCACTCGGGGTGGGGGTTCTTCAGCCCAGCCTGCTCCCTCTTGCTGTCTGAGAGTCCCACAATTGATCTCCCCACAAAGGGAGCCCCCCCCCCAACTGCAGCCAGCTGGATAGCCTTGGCCTCTCTCTTTGGGGCGATCGCAGAGCTCCCCAGCCAGGGGCCTGGGCCTCCCTCTGCGGGGCGATGGCGGGGGGCCCCGACCAATTGCATTGCACCCGCCTTGGCAGCGGCACTCAGTGCTGGGTTGCCGCAGCACCTGTGACCCAGGAGGGACCGAGAGGTCAGCAGTTCAGCCTGCTAGCCAGTCCCCACCCACCCAAGCCTGCTGCGTGTGCAGCCTAGTGTTCGGTCGTATTGGATGTTACAGACCCTGGCTCTTTATACATTAGGATGGAGGCATGACACCCATTTCTACCTTGATGGCTAGTTGAGGGAGAAGGGGAGATTTTGGTAGACAGGTAGTAATTTCTTCTGTAGTTACATAAATTTTCTTAC
>NW_005357451.1:1146854-1149903 GCF_000412655.1 Myotis brandtii | reverse complement strand
TTTTTTTTTTTTTTTTTTTTTTTTTTTTTTGCTTAAACATTTTAACATGTAAAAATACGATTTTTAAATTGTAATTGTTTTTTTATCTGAATACACTAAAATTTGTGTAACCAGTTATCTACTGCTGTATTTAAAGGTGTTTCCAATTTCCTTTTGTAAACAAAATGTGGACTCCCATATGCATATGGCTTTTATTTACTAATATTTTGGTAAAAAAAGTTACTGTCTCAAATTTTTACCATTTTTGTATATTTGTAAAATGGTCTTAATATCTTTTCTCTAATTTAAATTGTCACAAAGACAGCTTGACGTATTGAGCTTGTATAACTTCTATGCCTCAATAAAACTAAATGTAATGGTAAGGAACTAGGTAAAATTCATTTTTTTTGGAGGACAGTTTATGTACTTAGCTAGTAGAATAGTGACCTGAACTTAACATTTCATCCTGACAAACTGTTGAGTAGTGTTATTTTTCTTACTTTGATTAAAGTATTTCTTATATTAAAACATTAAATATTAAATGAGACAAAAGCTATAAGACTAACAGAAGGCAAAAATGCACTTTTAGTATTGTATGTGTATGTGTTGCATTCATGACTTTGTGAAAATAACTTAGTACTTTAATTTTCTGCCACTGTTTACATTTCTATACCATTTAAATGTTGATGGTAAATGGTTCTGAAGTGGCCCATTATGAAATACTAAATACAGTCTCTCTTGATTTATAAACACTATCCAAGCATCATCACTACCAACAGCAGCTAATCTTATTTAAAATAGTAACTTCATTGCTTTGTTGTCATAAATTTCTGTAGACAGATTTTAAACTAAAGTTAACTTCTGCCATATTGTAATTGAAGGAACTCTATTTTTGTGTGCCAGAATTCTGTCTCAATAAATGTAAAATCTGTGGTTCTTTTCAGAGAACTACACTTACTGTAGATATTAATGAGCTGTTGACATGTGAAATTTCAAGAATAGATGTTGTGATTTAGAAAAGCAATTCGCAATTCAAAATATAGCAATTGAAATTTATTTTAAACTTGATTTGCTAAAGCGACAAGCACAAGAATAAAAGTTTACAATTGAACAGAATCTCTTTCTATCAATAATTGTTTGTCTACATAGCCTGAGTTAATCTTTTATCTTAATCTTATGAATTATTGCTTTGTTTCTTTGTTTTTCCTAACAGTCTTCACTTTCTATAACTACTTCACATACAGTTAGAAATTAAACTAAATAAATTGGAAACAATGCTTTTGCTTCACTGAATTGATTTAAATTCATTTTTTAGAGTCCTTTTAAAACAGAGAGTAGTACTCAATGATTGAGGTTTTTAAGTCTAATAGGTATTTTGTGGATTTATGATGGCACAAATGAATATCATAAAAATAGCTGTTGATCTTTACAATACAATACAATCTTATACAATAACCATATCATTATTTCTAAAGTTGGAAACATTTACCAAACTTTAATAACTTGACCAAAGAAGCATGTTATTCCAAACTAGAGGTCCGGTGGAGAAAAATTTGTGCACTTGGGGGGGTGTCCCTCAGCCTGGCCTGTGCCCTCTTGCAGTCTGGGACCCCTTGGGGGATGTCCACCTGCTGGCTTAGGCCCGATCCCCGGGGGATCGGCCTAAGCTGGCAGTCAGACATCCCTCTGGCAGCCCGGCAGCCCTCGGGGGATGTCCACATGCCAGCGGGGAGCAGACCTAAGCTGCAGTCGGACATCCTTAGCACTGCTGAGGAGGCGGGGGAGGCTCCCGCCACCACCGCTGTGCTGGCAGCCGTCAGCCTGGCTTGTGGCTGAGCAGAGCTCCACCTGTGTTTTTTATAATAACAAAGTCCAAATTCTCAGGTTCACAGAAACTAATATATGTTATGGTCACCTTATTAAGGAAGCATTTCTTTTACTCTACTTTGAAGAAGGTGGTTTTATTTGATTTCACAAAATGAAAATGTTCCCTCCACCTCAAAAATATAAAATGTACTACAATTTTTCTTCTACCAAAATTTAACAAACATGGATATTTATCAAATATGAATTTTGCAGCAGTAATGTATAGAGCTGCACAAATGATTCTATAAAAACATTAAATGCATTGATAATAGTACAGAAGTGGCATAAAAATGAAATACACTTTTGACCCTATTCCTATATATTAAAAGGCTAATATGCAAATCGACCAAAGGGCAGAACGACTGGTCGCTATGATGCGCACTGATCACCAGGTGGCAGACACTCAATTCAGGAGCTGCCCCCGCTGGTCAGTGTGCTCCCACAGGGGGAGCACCACTCAGCCAGAAGCCGGGCTCACTGCTGGCGAGTGCAGCGGCGGTGTGGGAGTCTCTCCCGCCTCTGCGGCAGCGCTAAGGATGTCCAACTGATGGAGAGCGTGCCTAAGCCATCAGTCGGACATCCCCCAAGGGCTCCCAGACTGCTGAGGGACACCCCCCAAGTGCACGGATTTCGTGCAATGGGCCTCTAGTTACACTACCATTTTACAGGCAAGTCCAAGATACACTGCAAACAAAGGGTACATGTTTTTATAAACAAAAGCTCTCAAAAGAACATTTTAAGCAATTCAAATATCTTAGGATATTTAGCCTTAAGGAAAAATTCAAGCTGAGGATACATACATCTTCATATATGCATTAAACTCTGATGATGCCATTCAAAATAATGGTTTGATGTATTTTTATTAATACCCAATAAATGCACTTCTAATACTCAAGACTAAAAGCCTTCACATTTTTAATTAATTAATTAATTAATTATTTTTTTTTAAATCTTTATTGAAAGTATTACATACGTCTCCTTTTTCCCCCATTGACCTCTCTCTGGACACCCCGCCCCCCCCCAGTGTCTGTGTCCATTGGTTATGCTTACATGCATGCATACAAATCCTTTGGTTGTTAAGTGTTAAAAAGAACCCCAAAATATATTTAACATGTATGAGCATTTGTCCTCTGTTCATGTTGCATTAAAAAAGGCACTGCCCTGACTGGTTTGGCTCAGTGGATAGAGCGTCGGCCTGCGGACT
>NW_005357451.1:1145301-1146523 GCF_000412655.1 Myotis brandtii | reverse complement strand
CAGCCTGGGTGAGGGGCTGATGGCTGTTTGCAGGCTGGCCAAGCCCCCCAGTGGGGACCCTCATCCCATGGGGGTGTGGCCAGCCTGGGTGTGGGGCTGAGGGCCATTTTCAGGCTGCCCACAGCCCCTTCAGGGTGGGGGGGTACCGCTGGGGTGCCTGGCCAGCCTGAGTGAGGGGCTAATGGCCATTTTCAGGCTGGCCACGCCCCCTGGCAACCCAAGCTCCCAGCCTATCCTTTTGGGCTAGAAGCAGGTATCTGGGATTTATTTATCTTCTATAATTGAAACTTCGTAGCCTTGAGCGGAGCCCAGGGCCAGCCAGGGCAGGCGGGAAGCTTGGCTTCCTCCATCGCGGGGGACAACCCGAGCCTCCTGCTCACTCCAGCTCCATGGCCGCCTCCATCTTAGTTGGGTTAATTTGCATACTTGCCCTTATCGGCTGGTGGGTGTGGCTTGTGGTTGTAGCGGAGTGGCAGAGTGATGGTTAATTTGACTGTTTCTCTTTTATTAGTGTACATGGTATTATCTTGTACGGTTATGAACTGATGTCACTATTACCAGTCTGCAGTTTCTGGGCTAGATTTCTTTTTGGTCTGACAAATGATTTTTTTTTTCTAGTTAGGAATTGTGTCTAGGAATTGTTTAGGAATTATGATAAAGATTATAAATAATCACTCTGGTCGTTGGAGGTTTTAAACATACACACTTATGCACATATGCTTGTCATAAAAACTCAAGGAATATACATGTAGTACCTAGACATATATACATGTAGTACATAGACATATATACATGAAAATATACATGTAAATCCTCCAACATACCACTCCTAAGAGACCATTATTAGTGTGGTATATTCTTTCGGGAGAACTTAAGGATGGTTTAATGAGAATAGAACGAATGCATGAGTGAAAGGATAAAATGAATTGAATTGAAGAGCTGAAACTATGCCATTATAGTGTCTCATCATCACCTCTGTCTTTGCTCATTCTTTTCACATTTAAGAATATTATTTATAACTAGAGGCCCGGTGCACAAAAATTTTTGCACTCGGGGGGCGGGGAGGGGGAGTCCCTCAGCCCGGCCTGTGCCCTCTCGCAGTCCGGGACCCCTCAGGAGATGACCACCTGCTGGCTTAGGCCCGCTCCCCGGGGGATTGGGCCTAAGATGGCAATCAGACATCCCTCTGGCAGCCCGGCAGCCCTCGGGGGATGTCCACTTG
>NW_005357451.1:1139531-1144491 GCF_000412655.1 Myotis brandtii | reverse complement strand
GCAGGCGGGGAACCTTGGCTTCCTCCATCACTGGAGCAAGCAAGCCTCCTGTTCGCTTCAGCTGCCTGGCTGTCGGCCGCCATCTTGGTTGGCAGTTAATTTGCATATCGCCCTGATTAGCCAATGGGAAGCGTGTCGGAGGTACGGTTAATTACCATGTTTGTCTATTATTAGATAGGATACCGTGTTATGTTGTGTTACTAATGGCCAAAGAATAACGAAAGGAAATTTAAGTTTGGATGGTGTGCACACAATGTAAAATACAGGTTTTGTTTTATAGAATTCTATACTTGAAATCTATATAATTTTATTAACCAATATCACCCCAATAAATTTAATTAAAAACATATATATTTTTTTGAAATAAATAGTTGATTAAAACAAAATGAGAGCATATAGGATTGTATTAGGAAATTGTATCCTATTGGATTTCTTAAGAGTTTTACTAGTAGAGCTATGATTGACCATCATTTCAAAGGGTGCTTTCTGGGCTCATTGTTTCTCCACCACTGATTACATTATTTTGACATCCCCCTTTTTTCTATATTATTGTTCATCATCATGTTTTGGCACTGAGGTGGGAGACACTAAAATTTGTCAAGAATTATCACTTCTCAAGAAGTACCTGCATTATAATTAGAAACCAGTTGTAAAACCAAATTAGATCATGGGCTTTGCTAGTCCCTGAGTATCAAGAGGTGAACAACAAAACAGACTATGACTCCTTCCCTTAAGATGACCTTGCACCCTACCAGGGGGATGTAGGCATTAAACATGCTTACATTTTATATTATAAATTGTGCTTGTGAAGGGAAAAAAGGGTAGTGCGATAAGACAGTAAGGTGTGTGTGTGGGGGGGGGAGAGGGGACAAAATTTAGACTTGGTGGTTGGAGGGTGGTATGAATGGGAATGGTCAAAATAATGTATTGCTGACTTCTTACCATGGATATGAAACTATGAAGATCTTTGAATGCTAACATCACATTCCTTTTCTAGAAAGAGTTACTTTATTTCTTTTCAAAATTTATTTAAATTATTTATTGTTGAAAGTGTATACGTCTACTTTTTCCCCAATTGACCTCTCCCCACCCGCTCCTACCCGCCCCGCCCCCGGCACCTGCCCTCACTCCCTTACTGTTTGTGTGCATTGGTTATGCTTATATGCATGCATACAAGTCCTTTGGTTGATCTCTTACCCCTCCCTCCCCTGCCTTCCCTCTGAGGTTTGTCAGTCTGTTCAATGCTTCTATGTCTCTGGATCTATTTTTGTTCATCAGTTTATGTTGTTCATTATATTCCACAAATGAGTGAGATCGTGTGATATTTATCTTTCTCCAACTGTTTTCGTTTAACATAATGCTCTCCAGGTCCATCCATGCTGTTGCTAATGGTAAGAGTTCTTTCTTTTTTACAGCAGTATAGTATCCCATTGTGTAGATGTACCACAGATTTTTAATTCACTCATTTGCTGATGGGTACTTAGGTTATTTCTAAATGCTGGCTATCGTAAATTGTGCTGCTATGAACATAGGGGTTCATATATCGTTTCTGATCGGTGTTTCTAGTTTCTTGGGATATATTCCTAGAAGTGGGATTGCTGGGTCAAATGGGACTTCTATTTTTAATTTTTGGAGGAAACCTCATACTGATTTCCATAGTGGCTGCACTAGTCTGCATTCCCACCAGCACTGCATGAGGGTTCCTTTTTCTCTGCATCCTCGCCACCACTTGTCATTTGTTGATTTGTTGATGATAGCCATTCTGACAGGTGTGAGATGGTACCTCATTGTCGTTTTGATTAGTATCTCTTGATGATTAGTGATTTTGAACATTTTTTTCATGTCTCTTGGCCTTCTGTATGTCCACTTTCGAGAAGTCTCTATTTATGTCCTTTGCCCATTTTTTGATTGGATTGTTTATCTTCCTTTTGTTAAGTTGTATGAGTTCCCTATAAACTTTAGAGATTAGGCCCTTGTTGGATATAACATTGGCAAATATGTTCTCCCATGTAGTGGTCTCTCTTGTTGGTTTATTGATGGTTTCTTTTGCGGTACAAAAGCTTTTTATTTTAATGTAGTCCCATTGGTTTATTTTTTTGTTAGTTTCCATTGTCCTAGGTCATGGTCGGTAAACTGCGGCTTTCGAGCCACATGCGGCTCTTTGGCCCCTTGAGTGTGGCTCATCCACAAAATACCACGTGTGGGCGTGCATGTACAGTGCAATTGAAACTTCGTGGCCCATGTGCAGAAGTCGGTATTTTGGCTATAGTCTTAGGTTTAGATTTCCTGGGTGCCAGCACCCCTGTGGCCTTTCCTTTTTCTCAGTTGGGTGTTATGCCTGTCGCCAAGGGACACAGCTTTGGTGCAATGCAGCTTCCTCATCACCCTCTTGGCCCAGTGGCTGGGTGGCCCTCTCCCGCCCAGATCCCTGTTCCTACCATTCTCCAGGCATCCTCTGCCCTTCCTTGTGGATAATTGTCTGCTCAGCTGTGCCTAATTTGTTAATTCCGGGTGGATCTTCTCCAATTTAGTTGCATTTCTAGTTTGGCCCCGTGACAAGGTGCACGACACGTTTGCCTATTTGGTCACCATTTTCTCCTTGATTTCTTATTAGAGGCAAATGTTTTGTGGCTTAATAAAGCTCTATCTCATTGAGTCACCTCAGAAATTGCATTTGTAGTAGTCTGTCAAATCAATTTTATGATATTTTTCTGCACTGGAAATTAACTCTACATACTATAGAGTGAAATGAAAATTTAGGTCTGATGCCTTGTTTCTATAATAAAAGGACTAAAATACTCTGTCTTGATGTTCTATGATTATTAGCTTCTGAAAAAAAAAGAAAAGAATATTGATTCAACAGCTACTCCTACTGTGAAGTTATTTTTAGTAGCTTTTACTTTGTGGAAATTGAGGTCTGTTTACGTTTTCTTTAAGGCAAAAATAAAATCGCATGGATCTTTCACTTTTACTGAAATACTTGCACATATGCAACTAAGATAACTCAGATAAGTATTTGAAAGATTTTAGATTTAAGCTATTACAAAAAATAGGAAATTAAAAAAAACAATTTCACGTAGAATAAAATTTTTATTTTTATCTTTTATTATTTAGATAAAAGAAAACAGTGCTGGCCTCTAAGGGTGAGACAAATATATATGAAGTATCAAAGAATCAAGTGTTTCCCCATTTTCTTCTTTCAGTATCCCCCCATGTTAAAAACATATTTCATGATTTCTGTGGCACTAATTTATGAGTGAAAGTAATTTTCATTTGCTTAACCAGTTAACTACCACACGTCCAAAATGGAAAGCATCTCCACATGCCACGATATTTTGAATTTAATTTAAAAAATCAATTTGCAATGAATATTATAAAAATAAATATATTACAATTTGGGTGTTCTTGAATATTTTTAGCTGAAAATTCTCATGAAAAATGATTTTAAAGTTGGTCAGGGCTGCCACTTAGGGAAAACATTTTTTATTTATAGACACTTGTGGCATGTGGGGAAGGTCTACTGCTTGCATCTACAGACACTTATGGTGTACAATGGGTTAACCTATTTTAGTGTTCAAGATGCCATATGTTATTAAATACATTGTGATATAATAATAGTTACTGTTTACTGAGTATTTGCTCTGTACTGTATTAGGTACTTTACAAATATTAAGTTACTAGAGGCCTGGTGCATGAAAATTCATGCACTGGAGGGGGGGACCCTCAGCCTGACCTGCCCCCTCTCACAGTCCGGGAGCCCTCAGGGGCGGGAGGCGACCTGGTGATCAGGGGAAGGCAATGCCCCCATCACACCTCTGCCGCTGCCACTGCTGGCAGCGGCCAGCCTCAGCTGGCCCTGGGTGGCTGGGCAGCTGACATTCAAGGCTTGCCTGCGCCTCAAGCGTCAGCTGGGCAGCCAACATCCGAGGCTTGCCTGAGCCTCGGACCAGCCCTGGGTGGCTGGGGGCCTGAGGGCATTTGCTGCCCCGGTGGGGCTGAGGGGACTGGGCGCTGCCATCTTGTGACCGTGGACGCTGCCATCTTTGAGGGCGTGGCAGTCAATTAGCATATTTCCTCCTTATTGGCTGTGGGCGCTGCCATCTTTATGATGGTGTGAGGGTCAATTAGCATATTTCCTCTTTATTAGATAGGATTTAATTCTTTTTACAATTCTCTAAAAGTAGTATAATTCCCCTCCTTATTTAGGTGGGGAAACAGATTTAGAGAACTGAAATAACTTGTCCAATGCCACATATTTATTAAGGGGAAGAACCAGGATTTTAAACTCAGGTCCATCTTACTGCAAAGCCTGTGCTCTTTTAATAAGATAAGCCCATAGGGTTAGAAAACAAACAAACAAATACTGGGTTTGATAGTCAAAGATACCTGATTCAGGTTGTTACTCTGTCACTGGTCAGTTATGTGACTTACGTTTTCTTCAACTGTAAAGAGGATATAGTGTACAACCTACCTCGAAGCATCACTGTGAGGGTCCAGTGGGATACATGTAAAAAGTTGAGGTGCTGCCAGCACATCTGACAAAATGTAGCAGTTCACTAAAAGGCTTTTACTTTGGAATCATCGGGAATATGGTTAGCCTTTATTTTGGAGGGCATTGTGGGGGAACTACCTGGAAGCCATTTGCAAATTTTTATGGTTTTTGAAATAGAAATATCATTTTATATTTAGGTCAGTGAAATCTGTATGACAGGAGCTTCATTTACAAATGACAGTTCTTGCATAAGGAGGATTTTCCCCCTAGAGCTCAAAGGCTAGATTGATTGAGGTAGCTCTTCGCAGAAATCATGGTACTTCAGCTTCTCTCTTGATATTACCAACTTTGACTAGCTTTATTCAGTGGGTTTGAATTAGGATTGCTTTCCCACAACATAGAAAACTACATGCAAAGATAATTGAATGTATATATGTATTTTTTCTCCCCATCTCCCTCCCTCTATCT
>NW_005357451.1:1126110-1139508 GCF_000412655.1 Myotis brandtii | reverse complement strand
AGATACTTGTTCATTCATTGTCTTTTGAAAAGAAAATGAAGGTAAATCTTTTTCCTTTTTATTTTTTTATTTTTCTTTCCTCTTGTTTTGTTTGTCTTTTTTTTTTTTTACTTTGAAATGGTAACTGTCTTTACCAGCTCCTTGGGGGTTTGAAGGATACTAATCAGCTTCACAGCTGGAAGCAGAGTGATCTACTGCAGTAAAGCTTAAAGCTTTATCCTGTCATCGTAATTTCCTTTTTTATTCTATTAATGTAAATGGAGTTTGATTTCTCTTTCCATGACAAAGGAAGGATTAAATTTTAGGAACTGTGACTACTCTGAAGTAGAGGATAGGGGAAAAGGGAGAGGAAATCAACAGTCCTCAATCCTTTGATCTGTCAGTTCTGTCCCTCTCTCAGTAGTTTCCCCATTCTTGTCTCTCTATCTCTATCTGTCTCTATCTGTCTCTATCTCTATCTCTTTCTCTGTCATCTATCATCTATCATCTATCTTCCTTCTTAGGGTTGTCAGTGAACCTAGTTGTGCCTGGCTAGCCCTGGACCTTGGTAATTGCTGGTGAAAGGGAACTGGAGACATTGAGCATGTTCTCCTGTGTCCATAATTACGAGAATGATTATGATAATAATTTACTATGTGCTGAGCACTGCTTTGAATGCTTTTATTTTTATTTTACAGAAAAAGTAACTGAGGCTTTAAAAAGTAACCTCTGTGAGGTTTTTGGCTGAGGTCATGCAGGTAATAAGAGGCACAACTGGGGGATTTGCACCCAGGTCCATTTAATCCTAAAGCCTTAATTAGTAGCAATGCATTAATTGTCTTAGTTAATAATTATTACTGTGCATTAAGGGTTCCAAAATGACCAAACTACTTCCTTGCCCTTAAGTTGCTCCTAGTCAAATCAGAGGAAACATTCATAAAGTCTAATTATAAGACATTATGACAGAGCTCTTATGGAAGTATATGCAGAATTACGGAAGCAGAAATCAATTCTTCTGATTATATATAGGACAGCTGAAGTCCATACAGAGAAGATGCTATTGGATTTAAATAGTTATGACTGGTTTGACTAGTTCCATCATTAGTTTTGTGATGGAATAACATTTTGGGCATAGGGGAATCCTATATAATAAAAGCCCAATATGCAAATTGTCCCCTGTACCAGGAGTTCGACCACTCGCTATAATGTGCGCTGACCACCAGGGGGCTGCACGGAACATGGCGGGTGTCAGTGATACTCTGTGACCTCTCACCGGCTACCTGGGGCTGGGTTGATGGGGACAGAGGTGCAGTGAGAATTCCGGGTGTCCGCTGAGCTCACTCTCACACTCCCTGCTACCCTCCCCTGGGAAGCCAGGGCTTGTGCGCTGGGGAAGCCCCCATGCTCAGGTGCTGGGTGCCCGCAAGGAGCCTGACCCAGACCTGCGCAACCTCTTCCAGGTGAGCCGAGCTGCAGCCACTGGGATGCAGGGGCCGGTCGGGCTCCCTGTGGGTTCGTGCAGGAGCCGGTCTGAGAGGCTGGCCTGGAGAGGGTGCGCTGCCTGCCCGGCTTCTGCACGGCACCGCTGGGCAGCCCAGAGGCCCACACTGCATCCCAGCCCGTGGCATCCAGCCGCATTCACTGCATCTCTGTGTGGGGATTCAGGCGCTGTGACTCAGGCAGAGGGGGGTGTGGGGGCGCCTGGGGGCCCAGGTGCTGCCTAGGGCCCGGAGGTCAGCTGGGACCTGCCCTTCCACGCCAGATGCTCGCGCTTCGATTACTGGCCAGGCCTAGGGACCACACCCGTGCATAAATTTCATGCACCGGACCTCTAGTAATGTTAATAAAAGCAGCGAGAATTGCAGGCACTTGGCTCACTCAGGCAACATTGAGTTTGTGGTTTTGGCTGATGCATTTGATGCATTGCAGAGAAGGGTGATGTCCAGAGATAAGGCTGGAGAGTTAAGTTGGAACTAAGTTTTAAAGGGTCTTATAGTGATGCTAAGGATTTTTGACTGTTCTCTAGTGGCATTAATGAGCCATTAAACATCTTTAAGCCAGGGAATGGTATAATATGGCCTGCGAAGACCTGATCACAGTGGCAGTCATGTGGAAGTTAGGTTGGAAATGGAAGGAACTAGAAACCTTTGAGGAGGCTAATGAATAAACATGATAAGAGATAGGTAGTGGTGGCAGGTTTGGCAAAGATAGAATGGGTTTGAGAAATTAGAGTTGACATGTGAGCAATGAATGATGAGTGAGTTCAAGCATTTCCAGCATAGGAAGCAGTAAGAATGGTGCTGCTATTTATTGAAATAGGGAAACCAAGAGGAAAACCAAGTTGGATCTGGGGGACATATAACAAATTAGCCTTTTGGAGATGTAGAGATTAAAGTTAATCTGGGATATTTATTGAAGGTAGATGTCAAATAAGTTGATGACTCATGATATGTATTTTCAGCCCAGAAATAGCTATGAGTCTGGAGCTCACCAGCGGGGCCAGATTCGAGATACCAAGTTGTGAGTCATCAGCGGGAAGTGATAATTGAGTCAGTAGGAATAGATGAGATCACAGAGGAAAACAAGAATTGAGGGCAACCTTTGCACATTACCTGGCTTGGTGTCTTACAATGGATTTGAATGTGTGGACTAGTGTCCAATGACTAATAACTTTTAAACACAAGGCAGTTTTTCTCCAGCCCCAATGACTGGGAACACACCATGGTATTTCATTCTGGCACACTGATCTGATTGCCAAAGAAACTTCCTGTAGTTGCTGGGGAGTCTTTTAAAACCAAGTAAGGGCCTGGTCTTCCTCTCTAGTATTAGAATTGCATCTGCATACTCCACCATGGAGTCCCACCCTCCTTTGATCTTGGAATAAGGGGATGAAAGGAGCTCAGCTTTCCCCTGTGTCAGGTATGTGGAGCTTTTACTAAATGGGAATTTGTGAAGAAAGTTAAATCCAATATGTCCCCGAGCCTGTTTTGTTAATTTGTGAACCAGCAGATTGAAACATGTCATGATTCTTTGTAGTACTGTATCGTACTCAATAATAGCTGGCAAATCAATATTAGTAGACATGCCACTTATTTTTCTACTCCTACTATATACAGGAAGATATTTGTGCACATTAAATATGAGATATACAATAAAATTGGTTGTAGTTAGGTCCTAGAATTGACTAGTCCCTCCAGCTCTGTCTTTAGAGTAGATGTAGTCATGAAGTTATTATCCCATTTTCATTATCTAGATGAATTGCTGAAGCAAAACGAAAATTAAAAGTTCATTCCATTGCTTGGAATCCAGATGTCAGGATTTGTATTATATACTTATGCCTAAAATTTAAATATTCTAATCTTATAGATTATAGGAGACAGTGTTATGTATATGTAATGAAAGAGCATAGGCTTTGGGGTCTGATATGCCCTGGGCTTAAATCTGGGCTTTGCCATTTCCTAGCTGAGTGAGTTAAATAAGATACTCAATATCACGGTTGATTTTAGTTTTTTTTCTAATTTTAAAATGGGGATAATTATAGCATCAATCTCTCAGGATTCTTGTGAAGATTAAGTGAGATAATGAATGGAAAATGACAAGCTCCATATACATAGTATTCTGTTTTTCTCCTTCCCTTAACATGAGTTAAGCCAGCATTTCTCAAAATATATTCTGTTGAACTCTATTCCCTCCAAATGCTTTTTCAAAAAATGCTTATTGCTCAACTGAATTTGTTCAGTCTTGGAGAGAACAGACGTTAACATATTTAATGGTGCTGAGAAGCTCGATCATGAACAATTTTTTGGTGGTGGTTTAACTTTTTAAATCTAGCATTTTCCAAATTTATTTTGTCATTGTACCTTTTTTTTTTCATTGAGAACACCTATTAATAGCCCATGCTATTGATGGGATACATTTTGGAAAAGATGAGTTTGGTAATCAGGTCCAGGTGATATTCGATATTTGTTTGGCCTCATTGAGCATTATATCATGTGGACTAAATGATGCTAGCCCACTTAGAAGTTTTGGGTTGCTTATCTCGTAATAGGATTAGGGTTCAGGAGAATTGAGTTTCCATTTCAGTTCTGCCATTCTTCCATTGTCATTAAAAAACCCATGTGAAAATAGTAAAATAATTTTGAAAATTAAAAATGCTGTCAGTGGAAAGTGGTATAACAACTCTACTAGGAAATTGTAGGAGCAATAATACTAGAATGGGGGTGTCTACAGGTTGAGCTGTGTTGCCTCCCTTTTTCACTGAGCATACTTGGACCCTATCCATCAGCTATCTGCCTGAAAGCATTTTCAACTCCTGGGTTTCTTAATAATTAAAAATGATTCCCAGATGCATGTGCCTGAATGTCAGTAGCTCTGTCTTTTGTCAGTGTTTTTGTACTTGCTTACCGAAGCCATTTCCCAGTACATCATGTAGCTATAGCTATGGCTGTTGCTGAGTATTAAATACTGAATTGTAATTAAGATGCACAATGAAAAAAAAGATTGTTAGGATTTATGTAACAGATTTACTTAATAGATTTAATGTTTAGCCTTCTGATATTGTATAACTTTATGTCCATCTGTAATGTATTTATTTTCTATTAGTACACTCTAAGCAAAGTGAAGTTGCTTTAACATTAATCTCTTGGGCAAAGGATGAGAAATCTCTTGTTACTGTTGTAATACTAGTTTTTTCTGTGTGTGTTTTTTTATTGGTTAGTGTTAATGGAGACAGTTATATAATTCATTTCCTTCCTGTGTCTGGAAAAATTTAGGTGGTACTCTGAGTAAGCTTTGTAAAACTTTAGAAAGATTAAAACCATGTTTTCTCTTGTTTTAAGGTCAACATTTCACACAACGGGGAGTTACACCTCAGTATTATGATTATTGGGCTCTTCTACCTTTGAAAATAAAAATGTCCATTTGTGATTTTTTATTACTTTAGCTGAAAATTTTAGGTCATTTTCCCATCCTGAAACTTAGAGGGCTTTAGACACTATTTTTATGGTTTGCTCTTTAAATACTGTGAATACTCATTTTCTAGTTCCACAAAGAGATTCTAGTTTTACAGGAGACTTTTTTCATCATATAAAATAGCATTCCTGGCAACAGAGATAAACATCATCCTTCATCATAAACTGCTTTTTCTTTTACTTGATGTACAGAGGCAATTTTGATACAAAATTGGCAGAAAATGTTGCATTCCCTTCTCTCTCTCTCTCTCTCTCTCTCTCTCTCTCTCTCTGTCAGAAACTTCTCACTTTATCCTTAAAATGTAACTGGGATTTTAGAAACAAAATTAGTAACCTAGTGTTGTTATTCTCTACAGAAACAGTAAATTGAATTTGAATGTCAGAGTTCTGAAGCTATATCATTAAAGATAAAATGTAAGAAAATACTTGGTGGTCTTTAATTTTTACTATTTCTATTGCATAATGTTATAGAGAGCATATTAGAATGTTACATTGTTTTTTTGTTTTTTTTTTTTGTCCTACTGATTCTGATATCTAACATCTTTGGCTTTCTCCTTAAGGGATATCATAAGCCATATTTAGAACCACATAAATACCAGCATGAGTTTAGTCAAATCTGTTGGTTTTATAGTGAGTTTATTAATAATTATGTTACCGTCTTTTGTCAGAAAGACCACAGTAATGAAAACCATGTTTCACCTTTTACATACATAATTGGATGAGATCACCAGATGCTGATGTTAAGAGCACATCAACAGGAAAAGTTGAAAATGGGAGCTGCATGGAATAATACTAGAACCAATTAGCTCTGTCAAAGACCATATGACCAAGTATAGGGGAGAAAAATAGATTTTGACCATGAACAAACCTCAGGTCATTTAATAATGGAAAGAAACAGCAAAGTGGCCCTTCTTAGAGTTTTTTTTAGACTTTTGATATTAGCAGAAAATAACGTGGAAATTGGTACTTCATGGTCAATGTTTGAAAGCTCATTAGATTAATTTTGGTTTTCTTATATTTTATTGTAAATTTCAGACATACAGAAAAGTTGAAAAAATTGTACTATTCTACCATTAACATTTTGCTGCATTTGCTTTATTAAAAAGCTATCCATGTATTCATTTTTCTGTCCATCCATTTTTCTATCTTACTGCTTTATGCATTTCAAAGTAAGTTGTACACATCCCAATACCTTCCATTTGAAACACTTTATCATGCATATAATTAACTGGAGCTCAGAATTTATTTATGGGTCTTTTTTCAAGATAAAATTACATGCAGTGAAATGCACAGATCTTAAGTGCAGTATGTAATAAGTTTTGACAAATGCATACACTTGTGTAACTAAGAACTTTATCAAGATAAAGAACATTGCAGTCACTCCAGAACGTTCCCTCATCCCTCTTCAAAGTCAAGTCCTGCCCTTACTCCCAACTTTAAAGGCAGCTACTCTTGGGATATTTTTCATCATATATTAATTAACTTAGCTTGTTTTGGACTTTATATGAATGGAATCTTGCAGAATGTACTCTTTTGGGGTAAAGCTTCTTTCACTTAGGATAAGATTTTTGAGATTCATCTATGTTGTTACATGCATCAGTAGTTTATTCCCTTTCATTGGTGAATAGTGTCCATCCTATGTATGTACCACAGCTTAGTGTCTACTATTGATGGATACTTGAATTGTTACCAGTTTGGAGCTATTAATGAATAAAGCTGCTATGCTTTTCTTGTGTGCAAAAACCTAGGAATGGAATTACTGGGCCATAGTGTAGGTATATGTTTAGTTTTGTAAGAAACTGCCAAACATTTTCCAAAGGTGCACCATTTTACACTCCAACAAAAATGTTTGAACATTCTGGCCATTCATACCAACACCTTTTATTGTCAGTCTTTTTAAATTTAACTATTCTTGTGGATGTGTAGCAGTATCTCATTGTGCTCATTTTTATTTCTTATTTTAATATGTGCTTACCTAATGACTAAAGATGTTAGGCCCCTATTCATGTGCTCATTAATCATTGGGAAGCCTAGTATCTAGTGCAGAATTAGAGACTTCTGGTTGCCAAAAATCTCTTGCTTAAGGAAGTTAATCAGAAGTCCAGTGTCTATAAGGTTCTGATCCTAGTTAGGAGATCTGTAGATTTGCTAAAACAGACTGATCATCACAGGACTATGGAATGGAGAATAATAGTGTAACCAGTGATAAGTGGGAGTATTATTCTTGTTATACTTGCCACAAGTTTTACTATGAAAAACTGTGTCCTGAGATCTATTTTTATTTTTGGTCCTGAAGGTTTAGCATAACACAGGGCATACCACTAGATTTACAGTAGCCAGTTATGAATGTGTGTGTGTGTGTGTGTGTGTGTGCATGTGCTGTGTGTGGGAGAGGGTTTGGTGGTGGTGGTGGTAGTAGATATTTAACTGTTTATGGGAAATGTAGCAGTTTCTCTGGCGAATTTCTTGGAGATCTATCACGTTTCCTTCCCAGCCTTTTTTGTTAACCCAGGAGTCAGATGTGTTCATATTTATCTGCTCGGTGCCCATATCAAACTGTTACCAGTCACATGAACAATGGAGAAATCTCTAAGAAGGCCAAAGAGATTTTTAACTCCTTAGAAAATGAAAAGTTACCTTTGGGAACTAAGAGACCCACTTCTATTTATTTGAGCCCACTGTTTCCTCTAATCTGAATATCCCAATTATGTGTGCTTTTGAGCTTTGAGGTAGCAATATTGAAAATGGAATGAGTTTGTTGATGAAGATGGTGACTAGATTTATATATTTTTTACTTTACTCTTTTTTTTTATTGTTACAGAAGAAGCTACTATGGAGGAAACTGGGCCAGTTTTAGCTTTTCAGGACTCTTGTCCTGGATAATGGAATACCAGGTAAACTTCTTATATAAGTTTTTAATTTACTAGGTTTTATATGAGTCACATAATTGAAGAAAACCCTTAGCTTCATTTGTAATATAGGATCAATACCTCATTTTTATTTACTTAACAAAAATTATGCAGTCACAATTTCAGCCAATATTTTTCCAATGCCTTAAAAATATAGATATCAGTTTTTAAATATAAGTAGATATGTTAGCTGAAGAATAAATTATGTAAATGTGTTACCATGTTGTAATTACTTTATATGTCCAAATATAAGGCAAGCATTTTCTTTAAGAGTTTTTCAGAAAAAAGTATTTCAATTCTTATAAAATCTCATCTATACTAGTTGTTCTTTCAGTCATTATATTTGGAAAACAACAACAACACTATATGGGGAAAATACATTCATTTGAAATGATCTCAGTCATTCATGGTTTGCATAATTATAGAAGTCACCTGACAGAATCAGTAAAAACAAAAAGCAAGAAAAAATTTAACATAAATTTAGTGTTTTTTTTTTCCCCAAGGGTAGGGTCTCACTACTCTAACTGTTCTATATCATTGTAAGAAATTTTTTTAGAGCTTATTTAAAGTATAGTAATTGGGACAGTTGGGTATGTCATGGAGTTTACCAATTTTTATGAGTTGGATTTATAAAAAATATTGTCCTAATTTTAGATAAATGGTATATGTGTCTTGAAATCCCTATTGAGAGCATCATATCATGTAATGATGGAATCAGAAACTGCTATATCTCAAAAGATTTTAGGTAGTTCAGAAAGGAAGATGCTATGTTCTAGAAAATTGTATTTAGTTAGTTAGAATAATATAGCTAGCACTTATTAAGCACTTGCCATGTGCTAAACACTGCACTAAGCATTGTAGTTATACTGATTAATTTTATGGTGTGCATGACTCAAAAAGTGCTTTTAGTGATGACAAAGACATTGATGTTGAAGATTCAATTAATATTCAGTTTGAATAATATTGTTGCATAGAAATGAGAGTGTGGAGAAACAAGCAATATTTGTAAAGTAGCATTTCATGTAATTCAAACTGTATAAGTCAAGGAAATAAATGTTATAAGTAGACATTATATTCCTACTTATCTGTATGCATTAAATAGTCATATATTTATGTTTATCAGAAACCCTTTTTTGAACCTTATTCTTGGGAAGTATATGTGAGGGTCTCCTGATATTGAGGTATATTTAGTACTTCCATAGTTCCATGAAAAATTTAATCTAGCTTCTCAGAACAACAACAAAGTACCCCACTTGTCTGAATGGAAAAGTTTTGGTGAGTAAAGGGGTATAAAAAATAAATTTTGGTAATAGATTAGATTTATTAAAATAAAAATATTTTTCTAGACATTTATTTTACACTTCATTCACTTTAGCATCTTGACTCAGTCACTGTATCCTTTTCCCCTTCACTCTCTATCACTGGTCCACAGTTCTTTTTTCAGGCTGATAACCACATGTCTGCACATTCAAAGTTCCTGTAACTCCTCTTCTACCAAATAATTACATTTGATTATAAGAGCTCTCTGCCTCTGCTTTTCTTCATTTTAAAATGTTAAATTAAAGATAATGAGGCTTTTTAAAAATTAAATTTGTTGGGATGACATTTATGAATGTCATATAGGTTTCAAGTATACATTTCTGTGATACATGACCTATATATTGCATTGTGTGCCTACCACCCAAAGTCAAATCATCTTCCATCACCATATATTTGACCCCCTTTACCCTTTACTACCTCCCCATACCCCCCTCCCTTTGGTAACCACCATACTGTAAGACAATGAAACTTTAAAAAAATAACGATTGCCCTACTTTAGAAAATCTCTTAAGTTTAGAAATTTTCTGAGGTGATTTTACTTGAAACAAAGGATATTGTAGTTATATTTCACTACTAGTTCTCTGGGTATATATAATATATCCTTAAACTTTTTTCTCTGAGAGATTTGTGTCAAATAGATTAAAATTTTAAACAGATTAAAAATTGATCTTTGATATTTGGGAAAGGTATGTCTTGATGTCTTCAAAAATCCCTTGTATTCAAATATTGCTGTATCATAATTTTTTCCATAAAATATAAGTAGGAATTATTGGAAATTTTAAAGGATCACTTTCAATTTTTAGTGATAGTTTATATACTTTATTATACTTTCTTATTTTTATTATACTTTTTATTGATATTTTTATATAAAATATCAAGGGGTTGATTATTATTGTTGACTAGAGGCCCGGTACACGAAATTCATGCATGGGTAGGGTCCATAGGCCTGGCCCGCAATCAGGGTTGATCGGGACCTTCCTTCCCCCGGCTGTCAGCTGCCGGCTGCTGGCCAGAGCTTTCCTACTTCTGGCTACCAGCTGGGGCCATCTTTCCCCCAGTTGCCACTGCTGGCCAGGGCCTTCCTTCATTCCGCGCCGCCTCCTGGTGGTCAGCGCACGTCATAGCGAACGGTCAAACTCCCGATCGGTTGAACTCCCAAGGGGACAATTTGCATATTAGCCTTTTATTATATAGGATTATTAAACTCACTAATTGTGTTGGGCTAAGTACTTTCAGAAATACTTTTACATATATTCGAAATTTTACATGGCTAGTGATCAACCTCAGAGATCTAAGGGTAAATAGAATGAAGTAACGTTGAACCTGCTATTTTGACAAAATGTAAAAACTTTATTATTAATTAGTAATTAAAACAGATAGGCATGATTCTCAGTGGATGGAGCATTAATTGTCCTAGTTTTTAGCCATGTCAAAGCAGCCATGTCCAGATGGCTCCATCAAAATATCAAATATCCTGATAGAAATCTGTCAACCAGGCCTGGCTTTTGATAGGATAGATTTTATACATTGTTTTTCTTTCTTTCCTTTGAAGTTAGCCCACTAAGCTACTGGAGTCGCTTCAGTGACTCTGAAGTGATACCCATCTTTGAGTTTTGATGGGATGAAAGAAAAAGCATGAGTTTATTAAGGTACAAATTTTCTCAAAAGAGTAGAGGTTCAGATTGCTCAATTAATTAAAATTTCTCATTTTTATATTGTTTAGGAAAACAGTGACATTGTGAATGAAAGCCCAGCATGGCAAGAACAGATCCTTCTAAATGAAGAAGCCATTGCTCTTAGCAAGTTGGACAAAACCATTCAACATGTGGAAGTGTTTTGTTATGCCAGGTATGAAAATTATTTATTTAGGATAAACCAAATTAATGACTTCTTACTCACACTTCTTCAGAAGAGGCCAACCATAACCATTTATATAGAATTGGTTGCTACATGTCTAATAGATATGCTGGTTTGTCTTTTTAAAAATGTAACTTTCAGGTCTGGAGAACATATGCTAAATGAAATATGCCAGTCAGAGAAAGACAAGTACCATATGATTTCAATCATGTGTTGAATTTAATGAACAAACTGAACTACCAAGCAAAATAGAGTCAGACTCCCAGATAAAGAGTATGCAGACAGCCCTGGTGAAGTGTAGGGGTCTTGAGTAAAAAAAGAGAACTCATGGACATGGATAACAGTGTGGTGATTGTGGAGAGAATAGGAGGGTAGGTGAAGGTGAGAGAGGACATAGAGCGGATAAATAGTAATGGAAAAATAAAACAAAATGAAATCTATATATATAAAAGGCTAATATGCAAAGTGTCCCCTTGAGAGTTCGACCGGGAGATCAGGAGTTTGATCGCTCGCTATGATATGTGCTGACCACCAGGGGGCACTGTGAAACATAGGAAGGCCCCTGCTGGCAGCCAGCAGCTGGGTAAGGGTGCCCTGGCTGGCAGCCGGCAGCCGAAAGGAAGGCCCTGGCCGGCAGCTGGAAGGCCCCAATCTGCCCTGATCGCTGGCCAGGCCTAGGGATCCTACCCTTGCACAAATTTTGTGCACTGGGCCTCTAGTAAAATATAAAAATGTAACTTTCAGTTTTCTCTGTTTAGAGATTAATAATAATAATAATAATAATAATATCTTACATTAATGACTTATAATTCACCAAGCTCTTCTACATTCATTATCTTATTTGATTCTAATAACTATCCTGTGCTAGGATAGGGCAGATAGTATTAGCAGCATTTTTTGTACAGAATCCTCAATAGAACTAAAAAAGATTAATGTGCTGAATGTCACATGGTTTGATAAATGTCAAGGCCATACTCAAGCTAGGTAGCAGTGGAGCTTAAGATTAAAACACATGATTTTTAATTGTAGTCCAGTGTTCTACTCTTTTTAGATAATATTCAAAGTAGCAAAATGGAAAATAAACACCACTCTTCTTAGATAATATTTAGTGTAGCATAATGGGAAATTATAATTTTGAATTTAAAAAATTAAATTGAGTGGTCATAATATTTGGGGACATATTGTAAATCAGGACAGAACTCATTGTTTTAAAACATTTGAAAAAGTTTGTTTCTTCAAATGACACAATTGATAGGCTGAAAGATAGCAGTCACATAGTGCAATCATTGAAATAGTGATAGAGTTGAGGGGTTTAAAATATCACACTGTCTGGCACGTCTATAGTAATTAAAACTTAAAAATTCAAGATACTACCGATTCTTTAGGATATGCTCTGTCGTGCTGAAAACTTTGGGAACTTGGTTATTTCTTAATCCATGTTCATATCTTTCAGATAACTAGCATTTTCTCCCATAAGCACAGGTATTTTTCTATGATTTTCTGCAAAAAAAGACAGCCTTTAAATGCCAGATATAGATTGTAATTTATATAAAGCTAAATGGCATTTTGTATGAAAAGGTACAACTCTCTGATGTTGTTTAGAGCCGTGGTAGACAGATTTAAAACCGAATGTGATCTCAACTGAAAAGCCATATGCTTTGGTGAAACCAGGAATAAATATTTGATAACTTTTTAGTGTATCCATGAAAACTACTTGACTAGAATATAATGACAGTCATACTATGACCCTTTGAGAGATAATTTTTGATATTTTAGGGCCTTTGATTTCTCTCTACTCTATACAGTTGGGGTTTATAGTTTCTAATGACTGAACTGACACATTTTGAGTGCAGAGAAAATGATCTCGTTTTTAATTTCTGGTTTCTTTAGTTTCATTTTTGTGACTTCCTAAAGTGATAAAGTAAAAGGTTGGTGGTAGAAAGTTTGTTTTAAAACAGAGAAATAGAACTCTGCTGTATGTTCCTCTCATTGCCCGTTAGAGCGTGGAACAAGAGGTTAATTGGGATTATGTTCTATATATCTTCATTTACTTGGAAAAGGTAATTGGTTATTAATATCATACTTAGCAGGAAGAGCCCTGAGAGTATCCAGTGGAGGAATGTACAGAAAATTCACTTCTCTATTGCTAGTGCTACAAACATGGGTAAACGGGAATAACAATACCTCATTTAGCCCCAGCCAGACTGTGCCATCCTTAATCTTTGGATCATGGCCATAAACTTGGAATTATGTGAAAGGGGCTATGGCAGAATAGCTTTCACAAAGATTTACTTTATATGAGGACCAACTGACTTAAATCAAAAGCCTTATTTAATACATATTTCTGACAACCTTATTTTCAT
>NW_005357451.1:1120619-1126072 GCF_000412655.1 Myotis brandtii | reverse complement strand
AAGCAGAAAATAGGAAAGGGAGATCTGCTTAAAGGCAAGCATACTGAGAACCACACCAAGACCCAGGTAATAGTCCTGCCTTTACCATTCAGCCTGCTATGCGATATTGAGCGAAAGGTGGCTCCTCTCAGGACCTCTGTTTTATCATTAGAAAACATAAAGGGTTTGGACTAGTTGATCCCAAAGGTCTCTCTAGGCTTTAACATGCTGTTATTTTAGGTGCTAGTTGAGAGGCTAACAGAGAAAGAGTGAACCGTAGCAACAAGTGGAGAGCAGGCTTTGGCCTTTTAGTGTAAGGGCAAATGGCTTTTATACTAGAGCAGCGGTTCTCAACCTGTGGGTCGCGACCCCTTTGGGGGTCAAATGACCCTTTCACAGGGGTCGCCTAAGACCATTGGAAAACACATATATAATTACATATTGTTTTTGTGATTAATCACTATGCTTTAATTATGTTCAATTTGTAACAATGAAAATACATCCTGCATATCAGATATTTACATTACGATTCATAACAGTAGCAAAATTACAGTTATGAAGTAGCAACGAAAATAATTTTATGGTTGGGGGTCACCACAAAATGAGGAACTGTATTAAAGGTCGCGGCATTAGGAAGGTTGAGAACCACTGTACTAGAGGATCCCTCAAGGACATCATTGTATTACAGCACAGTATAACATTGGATGGTCATAATTATATCACATTTTCTTTAGGTAAAAGTTAAATTTTGTTCTATCTTTCACTTGCAAATGTAGGGGAATTTTAAACACATTTTAGAAAGATGAGTATTAAAAATGATTAGAATTACATTTTTAACATTTTAAGAGATTAGCTTTGGTTTTCTAGGAAATTCCCTCACTTTCTCTTGAGTAAGTAAAGTTATGACTATGTTGTAGATCCTTGACATTCTTGTGAACTACATCTCAAAATCTTTGTGAATCCCCTTTTGTAAATAATGAAAAATATAGTACAGGTTTCTGGCTTTTTGTTGTTGTTACAGTTGTTTTTTAACATGTGTTATTGATGTTAATGTTAATTTTGTGGACAGAGGGTGTGTGTATGTGTGTGTCTATAATTCTATATAATTTTAACACATATGTTGGTCCATGTCTCCACCACATAGTCAACTTACAGAACAGAACAGTTCCATCACCACAAAGATCCCTCCTGTTGCCATTTTATAACCACACCTCATCTCCTTCCTACCTTTCCCCCAATCCCTAACTCCTAGCAAACCAATCGGTTTTCCAGCTCTATATTTTTTCCCCTTTTGAGGCTGTAAATAAAACTGTACAGTATGTAGCCTTTTCTCATTGGCATTTTTCACTCAGCATGGTTACCGGGAAATTCATCCATGTTGTTTCATGCATCAATAATTTGTTCTTTATTATTGCTGGGCAGTATTCCCTGGTATGGATGTACCACAGTTTGTTTAAGCATTTACCCATTGAATAACATCTGGGCTGTTTCCAATTTTGTCTGTTACAAATAAAGCTGCCATGCACATTTGTTTACAGGACTTCATGTGAACATAAGTTTTTATTTCTCTGGGATAAGTGGCCAACTGTATAATTGCTGGGTCATATGGTAATTGCATGTTTAGTATTAAAAGAAACTGCCAAACTGTTTTCCAAAGGATCTATACCATTTTACATTTCCACCAGAAAAATATATGAGTGATTCAGTTTCTTCACATCTTCACCAGTATTTGGTGTTGTCACTTTTTTATTTAGCCATTTTGATAGATGTGTAGTGTAACCTCCCATTCGCGCCCTGACTGGGGATAAAATCTGCAACCTAGATATGTGCCCTGACCAGAATTGAACCAGCAACGGTTTGGTGTACAGGAAAACTCTCCAACCAGTTAAGCCACCTGGCCAGGGCAATGTTTATCATTTTAATGTAAGGATATCCAATTGCTTCAGCACCATTCGTTGAACAGGCTATTTTTCCTCCATTGAATTCCTTTTGCATCTTTGTAAAAAATCAGTTGCTGTACTTGGATGGGTTTATTTCTGGATTCTCTATTCTGTTCTATTGATATGTACAGGTGCTCTTTGAATTATGATGGGGTTATATTCTGAAAAACCTATCATAAATTGAAAGCATTGTAAGTTGAAAATACATTTAACACACCTAATGCACTGAACATCATAAATTTGCTCAGAACACAATATTCAAAAATTGCTGGCAACACAGTATACTGTAGAGTATCATTTATTTAGCCATGTGATCATGTGACTGACTAGGAGCTGTGGTTGACACTACTGCCCAGCATCATGAGAGAATATTGTATTGATATTGCTAGCATGGTAAAAGATAAAAATTCAAAATTTGAAATATAGTTTCTATTGAATGCATATTGCTTTTGCATCTTCATAGTAAAATATCATAAGTTGAACCTTTTCAACATGAGTACTACACTGTCTTGATTACTACAGCCAAATATTAGGACTGAATACCAGGTAGAATTATTCCTCCAAATGTATTCTTTTTTTTTTCATTCTCACCGAAGAATATTTTTTCCATTGATTTTTAGAGAGCGTGGAAAGGAGGGAGAGAGAAAGAGAGAGAAACATAGACATGAGAGAGACACATCAATTGGCTGCCTCTCGCATGCACACTGACCCGTCCTAGGATCGAACCTGCAAATGAGGTATGTGCCCTTGACCTGGAATCGAACCTGAGACCCTTGGGTCCACAGGCTGACACTCTAACCACTGAGCAAATTGGCCAGGGCCAAATTTATTCTTCTTTGTCAAGATTGTTATAGCTATTCTAAAATTCTTGTCGTTCCATATAAGTATTTCAACAAGTTTGTCTATGTCTAAAAAATGTTGCTGGAACTTTGACAGGAATTGCATTAAAACTATAGATCAACTTGGGGAGAATTGACATCTTTTTTATTTTGTCTTCAGTTCCATCAACAAGGTATGTCTCTTCATTTACAGAGGTCATCTTTGATTTCTTTGTACAGAATTGTATAGTTTTCAATATACAATTCCAGGACATGTATTATTAGTTGTATGTCTAAGTATTTAATTTCATTTGGAGCATTGCAGTTGTGAGTAGGTATTGCTTTTTTGATTTTGGATTTCACGTTTGTAATTGGTATTTATAAATACAACTAGAGGCCTGGTGCACGAAATTCGTGCACTGGAGGGGATGACCCTCAGCCCAGCCTGCACCCTCTCCAATCTGGGACCTCTCGGGGGATGTCTGACTGCCGGTTTAGGCCCGATCCCTGTGGGACATCCGGCAGTCAGACACCTCTCTCACAATCTGGGCCTGCTGTCTCCTAACCACTTGCCTGCTTGCCTGTGTGATTGCCCCTAACTGCTTCTGCCTGCCAGCCTGATCACCCCCTAACTGCTCCCCTGCCAGCCTGATTGATACCTAACTGCTCCCCTGCCGGCCCAGTCACCCCCAACTGCCCTCCCCTGCTGGCCTGATCCCCCCGAACTGCTCTCCCCTGCTGGCCCAGTCCCCCCAACTCCCCTCCCCTGCCGGCCCGGTCACGCCCATCTGCTCTCCCCTGCTGGCCCGGTAGCCCCCAACTGCCCTCCCCTGCTGGCCATCTTGTGGCTGTGGGCACTGCCATCTTTGAGGGCGGGGCAGTCAATTAGCATATTCTCTCCTTATTGGCTGTGGGTGCCGCCATCTTTGATGGCAGGGCAGTCAATTAATATATTCCCTCCTTATTGGCTGTGGGTGATGCCATCTTTGCGAAGGCACAAGGGTCAATTAGCATATTCCCTCTTTATTAGATAGGATTGTTTTACAAGTGTTGATCTTATATCCTGAAATCTTGCTGAACTGACTTTTTAATCCTGTGAATTCTATTGTAGATTCCTTGAGATTTTTACATAGTCATGTCTTCTGCAAAGAGAAACAGATTTATGTGTTCTTTTCCATTGGCTTTTTATTTTGAATCTATTTTCTATTGACGGTCATGTGTTTTCTATCTATAGTCATACACCACAAGTTAATTGTGTTTTCTACTTAGCCTTTGACTCACTTAATGAGCTTTTTTGTGTGCGTGCGTGTGTGTTTTATTTTTATTTTTATTTTTTTTTTCAGAAAAGAAGTTATTATCACTTCCTGAGGACTTTGTAATTATACACTAATGCTAGGCAATCGTTTAGGGTCTCTCACTTGCTAATTATCTTGTTCTTGCACACTACTCTCTCATTATGTGCAAATCAAATCCACAGTCTGACCAAATGGCAAATTACTCTATGTTCTAAACTTTAATGGTCATTCACCTCAAGAGTTTAGTGAATTTAATTACATCGAGAAAATAGAAGTCAAACTTCAATCCTTGGTCATATGTCATTTGGTCATAAAAATATTATAGTCATAACCAGTAGCCTTTTAATTTTTAATCTTTTTTTTTATCTTCATGAATTTATTTTTATTTTGCATCTTTGTAGGTAATAAAGGTAGATTCAGCATTGACTATTTTTACAAAACATTTATAAATAAATAGGCAAATATATACATGTAATGCGGAAAATACTAATGGCAAGTTTTTGAAAAAATGCCTTTGGCATTTAAATAATTAAAGATGGTTCATATGCCTAATAATTATTTTTTTTGCTTTAGAAATGGTTTTATTTATTGTGAATATTATTCAATAAACTCACATAACCATTGAAACTCTCACAGTCAACAAGTATTTCTAAAATATATTAGGTATTTAATCAAGAATATTCAGGAAAATCAATAATAAAGTTTAATAAATCAGCAAAGTTTAATAGCATTATTCATTCAATATAATTTCCATTATTTATTTTCCTATTTGTTATGTTTATTTGACTTTTACTATTTTATTTTGTTTATAAACACATTTATAGATATTATACCTATATATATGCATACACATATGCATACACAATCCAATCTATAAATTTTTACAGTAATTTTTCTGACTTTTATAATTTGTATAGAATAGTAATTCATTACAAAATTATATAAACATTTATAATATCTTCTCATTTTAAAAATAATTTTTATTTATCAGTTACAGTTGATGTACAATATTATATTAACTTCAGGTTTACAACCTAGTGAGTAGACATTTATATAACTTACAAAGTGATCACCCTGATAAGAGCTTCCCAGATAAGAAAAAGCTACAGTAGCTTATCACCACCAAAACAGTATTATAAGAAATGTTAAAGGGTCTTTTTTAACAAGAAGAAAACGAAAAAAAAAATTGACACCATACAATTCTTAAAATATTATCTGATACCATAGAGTTATTACAATATTATTAACAGTATTCTGACACCACACAGTTGTTACAATATTATTAACTACACTAGTGGCACGGTGCATGAAATTTGTGCACAGGGGAGGGGGTGTTC
This sequence comes from Myotis brandtii, assembly GCF_000412655.1. NCBI lineage: Eukaryota > Metazoa > Chordata > Mammalia > Chiroptera > Vespertilionidae > Myotis > Myotis brandtii. The sequence continues at coordinate 1,120,703 of NW_005357451.1, read as the reverse complement.
CTCAGCCCAGCCTGCACCCTCTCCAATCTGGGAACCCTCGAAGGATGTCCTACTGCCGGTTTACAGGGATTGGGCATAAACCAA
>NW_005357451.1:1085580-1119399 GCF_000412655.1 Myotis brandtii | reverse complement strand
TGGCCAAGCCCCCCAGCGGGGACCCTCACCCCATGGGTGTGTGGCCAGCCTGGGTGAGGGGCTGATGGCAATTTTCAGGCTGGCCACACCCCCTTTAGGATGGGGATCCCTGCTGGGGGGCGTGGCCAGCCTGGGTTAGAGGATGAGGGCTGTTTTCAGGCTGGCCGCAGCCCCTTCAGGTTGGGGCTCCCCACTGGGGTACCTGGCCAGCCTGGGTGAGGGGCTGATGGCTGTTTGCAGGCTGGCCACGGCCCTGGGCAACCCAGGCTCCCAGAGCCTCCTTGAGCGGAGGCCACCGCAGCTGGAAGCAGGCATCTGGGATTTATTTATCTTCTATAATTGAAACTTTGTAGCCCTGAGCGGAGCCCATAGCTGGCCAAGGCAGTGGGAAGCTTGGCTTCCTCCCTTGCCAGGGGCAACCCAAGCCTCCTGTTCGCTCCAGCTCCATGGCCGCCGCCATCTTGGTTGGGTTTATTTGCATACTCGTTCCTTATTGGCTGGTGGGTGTGGCTGGTGCGCGTGGCTTGTGAGTGTAGTGGAGGTATGGTCAATTTGCATGTTTCTTTTTTATTAGATATGATTCCCTATGCTATACTTTGCATCCCCATGACTATTCTATAGCTACCAATTTGAACTTCTTAAACCCTTCACCTTTTTCAAACACCCCTCAACTCCCCTTCTATCTGGCAACCATCAGTCTGTTCTCTGTATATATTAGTCTCTTTCTGTTCTGCTTGTTTATTTATTTTGTTTTTTAGATCTCACATATCAGTGAAATCATATGGTAATTGTCTTTGTCTGACTTATTTCATTTAGCATAATACCCTCTGGGCCCATCCATGTCATTGTAGATGGCAGGATTTCATTCTTTTTTATGGCTGAGTCATATATTTCATTGTATGTATGTACCACTTCTTTTCTATCTATTCATCTGTTGATGGCAACTTACGTTTCTTCCATATGTTAGCTATTATAAATAATACTGCAATGAACATATGGATGCATATGTCTTTTTGACATAGTGTTTTAGGCTTCTTTGGGTAAATACCCAGAAATGGAATTGCTGGGTCCTTCCTTGTCTCTTGTTATAGTCTTTGTTTTAAAGTCTATTTTGTCTGGTGTAAGTATTGCTACATAGCCTTTTTGTTTGTTTCCATTTTTATGAAATATATTTTTCTATCCCTTTCAGTCTATTTTTGCCTTTAGATCTGAAGTGAGTCTCTTGTAGACAGCATATGTAAGGGTCTTGTTTTGTTATCCATTCAGTCGTTTAATTAGAGCATTTAATCCATATGCATGTAAAGTAATTATTAATAGATATGTATGTATTGCCACTTTATTATTCATATATTTTTCTTTTTCTTCTTGTTAAAGAAGACTCTTTAACATTTCTTATAATACTGGTTTGGTGGTGATAAGCTACTTTAGCTTTTTCTTGCCTGGGAAGCTCTTTGTCTTTTCTTCATTCTAAATGATAGCCTTCCTGTGTAGAGTAATCTTGGCTGTTAAGTCCTTGCTTTTCATCATTTTGAATATTTCTTACCAATCCCTTCAGGCCTGCAAAAATTGTGTTGAGAAATCTGCTGACAATCTTATGGGAGCTCCCTTGTAGGTAACTAACTGCTTTTCTCTTGCTGTTTTTAAGATTTTCTGTTTGTCTTTAACCTTTGGCATTTTATTATTTGCCTTGGTGTGGCCCTCTTTGGATTCATCTTGTTTGGGACTGTCTGCATTTCTTGGACTTAAATGTCTGTTTTCTTTACCAGGTTAAGGGATTTTTTCTCATTTTTAAAATAGGATTTCAATTATTTTCTCTCTGTCTTCTCCTGGCACCACTATGATGGGAATGTTGGTACACTTGTAAGTTGTCCCAGAGGCTCTTTATACTAGCCTCATATTTTTGGATCCTTCTTTCTTTTTTTGCTGCTCTGATTGGGTGTTTTCTGCTTCTTCATCTTCCAAATTGCTGATTTGACCCTCTGCTTCATCTACTCTACTGTTGATTCCCCGTGATGAATTTTTCATTTTTTGTTATGTCTTTCAATTCTAACTGGTTCTTTTTTATGTTTTCTATCTCCATTTTTATGTTTCATGTCTCTTTATTGAAGTTCTCACTAAGTTCGTCTACTCTTTCCCTAAATTTATTGAGCATCCTTATAACCACTGTTTTGAACTCTTCATCTGGTAGATTGTTTTTTCTTCATTTTATTAAGTTCTTTTTCTGGAATTTTTATTCTCTTTTTTTCATTTGGGACATGTTTCTTGTCTCCTCATTTTGGATGCCTCCCTGGTTTTTTTTCTATGTATTAGGTAGAGCCTCCTCAGCCCTAACTGGGTACTCCAGCTGTGCCCTCAGTGTGGGCTGTAGTTTACCCTCCTGTTGTCCTTGAGGCTTGATTGCTGTTGGCACTTCATTGGGAGAGATTTACTCTCAGGCTGATGGGCTGTGAGGACTCTTGTGACTACTGCAGAGCAGCTGCTGTGTAGGGGCTGACCCCACAAAGCAGGATTGGCTTCAGCAGGGCTCTGGTGCCTGCCGAGTCCCACCCCTTGAATGTGTTGCTCCTGGAGGTGGTTGGCTGATGCTCTGTCATGGTCTGAAGTCGTCTACTGGGTGCTGGCTCTGGAGCCTCCCAGGAGATACAGACCAAGGGTCAGCCACCACCTGAGTCCTGCCCAGAGTCATCAGGCATGAGCTACATAGCAATCTGCAAATGGCTGCTGTTTGTGCGTTGTGTGGAGGTGCCCAGTAGAGACCAAGCTGTGAACCAAGTCTGGCTGCTGCTAGTGCTGGGCCTGCAGCCCCTTAAGAAGAGGTATGGGACACACTGAGGCCAAATGCTGCTTGTTTAGGGGTTGTGAAGCTTTAAGATATTTTAGGAAAGTCAACAGAATAAGCCAAGATAGGCCATTTGTATGCAAAAGCCACTGGAAATGGCTTTGATGGCCTGCAAGTTGGATGGGCTGGGTGTCAGGGAATCACAAGGGTAGGGCAAACATTGTTAGTCAGGTTGATGGGGACTCACATATGCTGCTGACTTGGGCTTGCAGCAGGAGGGGTCAGCAAAAGAACAATGGCTTTTGCCATCACTTCTATCTGGGAGAAAGCTGCCCCTTCAGCCCTCGTCTTGAAACAATTCAGTTCCTTCCCATATGCCCTTGGTGTCTTTCAAGCTGCTGTCGCAGTGCTGGAGCTCAGAGATAGTGAGTCTGAGTAAGTCTCTATACAGGCCCTTTAGGAGGAAATCCTGAGACTCCAGCAACCTCAGTCTCAGCCAAACTCCCTGCTGATTTTTACGGCCAGGAGTTATGTGGTATTATTTTCCTGCCACTGGAACCCTGAGTTTGGGGGCCTGGTGCGGGGCTTAGAGTCCTTGTTCCTCAGTGGGGACCTACACAGCTGAGTTATCCTTTCCAATTTTTATCTGCCACACATGGGTGTTGGACCAACCTGTACAGCAAGCATGTCAAACTTGTGGCTGGCGGGCTGCATGCCTTGTTTATTGTCATGTTTATTGTACAGTATCTCCGCCCCTACTACCAGTCTTGATGTGGCTTCATCTGTATATCCTTAGTTGCAGGACTTCTATTCAACTAAATTTCAAGATTTCAATGATTTTTGTTCTGTAGTTTCGTTGTAATTTTGATGTAGTTGTGGGTGGATACAAGTGCCACGTTTACCCACTCTGCCAGCTTGAATGGAAGCCCTTTATTTTTAATCTTTGATTACAAGTACAGGGCAAGGAAGAAAGATCAGTGCAAACCTATCACCACTGCTTGTGTTATTGGAGAATCAAATTCCTCCCTTGCTCATGCGAGTGGGAGTAAGGTTCTTGGGGTATCACTAAAATAAGCATTTTCAGAATCCCCCACGGGAGATTGAGATGTGGAAAAAGGCTTTATTTGCATGAAGTTATAGTCCTCAGGTTCCAAAGTCCCCTGCCCCTTAAGCCAGTCCTGAAAGAGGGACAGCTGGGGTGGCAGCAGATCTAGAAGCCGGGCCAGTGTCCAGAGCTTCCGTTCCATGTTGCAGCTGGGTGAGGTTCAGCATTAAGGCTAATTAAAGTCCATTAGTCCATGTGTAGAGCCCCACATGGCCGTGGGCCACATGGGAGCAAGGGAGCGCAGACCCCTGCAACAGGAGTCCTGGGAACCCTGGGGTACCAGAGAGAGAAGCAAGTGAGCTTCCTTTCTTTGAAAGTTTAAATATTCAGGTTTCTGGTACATGCAGTGGCCATACCCATTCTGGCCATTGACTGGCTCCCAGGTGTGAAAGATTGACAAGTGCCTTCCCATGTCACTCAGACCTTACTGGACATGCGTCTGAACTGTGTTTGTCTGGTCCTTTCCCCCATCATTTAGCAGGCAACAGACTTGGAGAGTGTAAAATGCAGCTTTTTGGCAAAGCTGTATAAATGGTATGCCTATATTATCTAGTCTTCCCTATCCTTCTTTCATGTTAAATAATAATTATGTTATTATAAAGGCATTACTTGGAAACTGCATTAAAGTTCATGACAAGTCAGTAATACCCTACTCTAACATAAACACATATAAAAGCACATTATTTTTTTTTTTTTACTGTTGGTGATTTACTTTAAAAAATAATTCTGGTGTTCAACCTAATGGTTTTAGTGATCTTTTGAACCTTAAACTTAATACTTTTGGTTATTGCAAAATTAAGGTAAATAATAATTAGAAATTGTAGTGGTTAGTCTATTATCATAGTTTAGTCCAGGAACCACAAGTTCTCTAAAGAATTATCCAGATTATTTTGTTATATTACAGCTTTCGTTATCCTGAAGACTGCTTAAAATAAGGGGTAATTTCTAGCTTGGGCCAGAAATACTTTTGCTATACATTGATTGTTTTTCCTTAAAACAAATATTGTAACTATGCTGTGATTTACGGAAGAGAAGTGTAAAAGGACTAGCACTTATTGGATATTATGTTTGTGGCAGCTGCTATAACCTGATGCTTTACATATTTTAGTTTATTAAATTTTATTTAATCTGTGCCATGGCAATGCACATGAGTTGTAGCTATATTTTACTTACAATAATCTGAAAGTTAGGGGAGGCAGAAGTAGAGAACCAGGACTTTATCCCATGTCTGTCTAACTCTAAAACTTGTGCTGTTTCCATTGTATCATGTTATATTTCATGCAGCAGATAAATACATGTGTGCACATCAAGGGAGCCTTGCCACTAAGTGAATTAACTATTTCCTTTAAAGACTAGCACCTAAAATGGATTTACTTTTTTAAGTTACTAGAATACTGTTTAGTATTGTCAAGTAGTCATATGTATGATGAGGAATTAAAGTGCCTGACTCCCAGTGTTAGGAAGATAAGGGATGAATCCAGTGTTCTTTAGTTGTTGTGACTGTATATGCCACAGAAGGTTTTTGTTTTTTATATGAGAGAGCAAAAAGCATCTATTATTTCTACTTTTAAACATTTAACAGGCTATGAAAAGGCATATTGCATAAATTCACACAAGCCCAAACAATTCTTGAGTAAAAAATTGTTGCCTGTTAATTTCATTATGTCATGTAGTTTATCTTTCTAAAATATTGACAAGAACTTGTGCCTTTTCTGCTCCGTTGTTTGCGTAATATTGAAAACTGTTTTTCCTTTTTTGGCTTGATAATGACCACTTGCACCTCAGATGTGCAGATGAACCAACTCTTGTGAATCGATACCAAAATAAACATATTATTCTAATAGTAATCTAAAATTCTATAATTTTTACAATTCAGTCAAAGATATTTTTTAATACTGTGTGCAGATAAGTTTGTTTAGGCTGTAAATGACACAGTGCCCAACTAAAAGTGGTTTAAACAAGTAGATGGATAATAGGTGGGGGAGTCCGCACATGAGCAGGTGAGTATGTCGGTAGTTTGGTCTTTGGAGAATTTGTTAATTGAGCATCTTAATCTCATTAGAATTCTGGGGTGCCTGCTCTGCACTTATTCAGTTTTCTCTTCAGAGTTATAGAATGGTTGCCATGATTCCAAAAAGGGTTTTACACAACAAAAATCTTTAAAAATGAAAAGACGTGGGAGAGTTTTTCTTAACATGTGTGTGCTTTTTTTGCTATTATTATACTAGAGAGTTTTTAATAAGAAGCCCCACCAGACTCTTCCCTTGTCTTTGTGGCTAAAATTAGATAACTGGCTCACTCCAAAAGCAATTACTAACAAAGGTTAGTAAAATTACTATGCTTGTTTTTGATCAATCATGATCTATCCTATATTGAAACAAAATTCCAGCTCTGTGGCAGGGAGGTAGAGGGTAATTAATGCTTGTTGACTAGGCAACTAACAGTACCTGCTATATTCCACCCTATGAAATTTTGTTCTTGAAGAAGTTGACAGGAGGTTGATATGCTATTTCAGCTATATTCTACAGTATGCGTTAACATTTTGAGTGGTAATAAATAGTGAAATATGTCTACCAATATATTATGTTGCAACAATTCAAAATTGATTACAGTGTTGTTGTTGTTTTAATATTACTACTTTCTGGGATAAAAACTTTTGGATAGTGCGATTTTTGTAACTCTTACGAGTAACCATAAACATTTATTTGCAGGAATAAACAGCTGGTTTAGCAGTATAACATAAATGTGTAAACCAGAAATGAATGGCCTTACCATAAAATGCATACATCAGAGTAAAAGAATACAATCTCTTCAACAAGCTGTACTGGGGAGAAAAGGTGTAAATGACTGAAAAATAAATAGTGAACACCTGTGCTGGATAAATTAACCAGCTGGCTGGTAATTTTTCATTTGACTCATCTAAAAGGGTGACTGTTACAAGGCAATAATAAGACACATACACTTTGAAGTGTTCTTTTGTTCCTACCATTAATTGATAAGCAATACTACATAATGTCAGAATTTGTACTCCCCCAAATTTTCAGGGTTATATATAATTTTTGGCAATTAGTAAAAAATGCATTATACAAAGCAGTATTCAGCAGTTGTAATTCAGTAAAATTATCTCAAAAATATTGTTATACTGTATTGTAAGTGGCCTTTGAAATTCAAATTAGCAGTATAAAAAACATTAAATTTCATTTGCGAAATCTATTTTATTAAAAAGCTTTATAAGAACTAATAATGTAGATTTTTTCCTTTATATGTTAAAATTGTAGTAGCATTAGAACTCAAATATTCCTTTGAGAACATATAATCCAGTGACATTCATTTTCAACTGGCAAATATGTCTTTATACTTTTCAAATATTTTAAATTAATAAAATTGAGTTATTTGAGTTATTTTATTCTGAAGTTTGCTTCAAAAGGTTAAATTATCTTTTTTAAGATTTTTTTCTTTTACCATAAATGAAGAACAGAATTTTGCTTACTTAGGAATTGAGTGAAGTTTAAGTTTTTGAATTTTCTTGTGTTTTTATAACTTCTAGTTAGGTATTAAATTCAGTTTTGGCAGAATTTCAAAAATATTGTGATTTTTTTTAATGGAAAGTAAGGACACTACTGTGTTTTTAATGCATATGTTTTACATAGTGCTAGAGATTTCACCAAATTATTATGTTGAGAACAGTAAAACTTAATAGCTTATGAATGTCAAACAAATTTACAAAGAATAATTTCTTTCCTTACACTTACACCTTTATTTAAGTATTTTTGACTTATATGTTCCAGATTGTCCAGCATTGGTTAGTACATCTCATTCACTCTGCAAAGTCCCCTTTCTCAGAATGCAGTGCAGAGCCACTGACTAGATCAGTTGCTGTGCTCGATTTTCACGGTGTCATCATCATGGTCTGTAATAAGAGAAGTTGCCATATTCTGTCTTATCTGTAAATTGTAATTAATTTATCCTGTCATTTCTCAGTTTAATCTTTAGGCATGGAACTTTTGCTGAAAGTTATTACTTTAAATTCTTCATGGAACACACATTGGTTTATTGGTTTTCAAAATAATGAAAGTGAATACAGAGCATGAACAATTTTGTAGAAAATATACAAATAGCATTGCCTAGTATCGCCCTTCATTTTGACTGTCACTAATGTCAATGGTGCTGTTGTGTGGTTATGTGGTAAAGGAGCTTTCAACATATGCTCTCAGAAAACCTAGGTACATATGTTTTGAGTTGCTTGTTAACTGTGGGAAGTTTAAAAATATATTTGATTAATATCATCTTAGAATAATCTTTTAGAGTTTATGAAATACTTTTAATATATGTAGCTCATTTGTCTTACAACAGCCGCATGAAAAATAAGGCAGATGGAATGATCTGCATTTTATAGATGGGGAATCTGAGAGATTTTGAGTTGCGTAATATTTGCAAAATAATGCATCTAGGACTAGAGCTTTCCTGACAATAGTTTCCTAGATCTGAAAAGTATCGTAACATTAATTATATCAATTCCTTTTTTCATTATATTTAATTAAAATTACTAGATTATAACAGTAAAAATATCATGGAATTTTATTTCCTGACATTTAAAATAAGCTATTTTATTCTTTCATTTTACCCTTTCTATTACAACGTTTATTGTGTTAAAAAGGAACTGATAAATGAATGCAAGGTAAACTTCATGGGTGTATTATGGGGACATGGAGTAATAATAGAATGATGAGTGTAGTTGGGTTAGGGACAACAACTTCAAAGTGAAATTTAAACGTTTTCTTAGTGTGGATAGATTGTTGAAGTACCTCATTGTTTGGGGATGGGGGAATTATGACATTATGTGGAGCGAAAAGAATAACCCAGAATAAACAAATTATATGGACCAATACATGGAGATTAGAGTTGATAAATTAAGAATTAGAGCTGTCATGTTGGAAAGTAGGAGAGAGGAGACCAGAAGATAGTAGATAAAGAAGGTGATTTGGTTTAGAGAAAGGAACAGGAAGATTTTATGTGGTAGGGTTTCGATATTTGAAAACATTTTTCCATTAGTATTTTATTTTTTTATTAAATTTGTTGGGGTGACATTGGTTAATAAGATTATATAGATTTCAAGTGTACATTTCTGTAATACATGATCTGTTTATTGCATTGTGTGCCTATCATCCACAGTCAAATCATCTTCTGTCACCATGTAATTGACTCCTTTTACCCATTTCTACCCCCACCCCCTTCCCTCTGGTAACCACCATACTGTTGTCTATGTCTGTGAGTTTCAGGTTTATATCCCACAAGTGAGTGAAATCATGTGGTTCTTAGTTTTTTCTGACTGTCTTATTTCGCTTAGCACAATATTCTCAAGGTCCATCCATGTTGTTGCAAATGGCAGTATTTCATCTTTTCTTATGGCTGAGTAGCATTCCATTGTATATATGTATCATATCTTCTTTATACAGTCCTCTATTGATGGACACTTCGATTGTTTCCTGTCTTAGTCACTGAATAATGCTGCAATGAACATAGGGGTGTGTATATTTACAAGTAAATGTTTGCCCATTTTTTTCATAGATACACAGAAAGGGAGTTACTGGGTCATATGGTAACTATTTTTTATTTTGTGGGGAAACTCCATACTGTTTTCCATAGTGGCTGTGCCAGTTTACATTCCCACCTCTCGTGAATAAGGGATCCTTTTTTTTTTTTTCCACAACATCTCCAACACTTCTTATTACTTGTTGGTAATAGCCATTTTAACGTGTGAGTTACTATTAGTTCTTGAGCACATTTCGATTTGTTTCAAAAATACAGTTCACCTGTCTGCTTTAATAGAGAAAAAAACTCATGTACAAGGACTACAGTGTGGTGATTGCCCAGAGGAGGCACATGGAGGAGGGTATCAGGAAGATAAATGGTGATGGACGGGGACTTGACTTGGGTGGTAAATACACAATACAGTGTACAGATGATGCATTATATTGTATACCTGAAACCTGTATAATTGTGTTAACCAGTGTCACCCCAATAAATTTAATAAAAAAGAAATTTAAAAAAAGGCAAAATAATTCTCAAAAATGTACTGTGACACAGTCTGCTAAAACCCTAAATATTTGTGATTTTCAAATCTTTTTTTAAAATATATTGTTATTGACTTCAGAGAGGAAGGGAGAGGGAAAGAGAGGTAGAAACATCAATGATGAGAGACTATCATTGATCAACTGCCTCCTGTCCACCCCTATTGGGGATTGAGCCAGCAACCCGGGCATGTGCCCTGACCAGGAATTGAACTGTGACCTCCTGGTTCATAGGTCGATGCTCAACCACTGAGTCACAAATCTTAATTATGTTTCACATTGTATTGAAACCTGAGCAGATGAATGTTTAATGTGTGGGTCACAGAAGGCAAAACATACAGTGAACTTGATAAGATTCAATGGGGTAAATAAGTAAAAATTGTCATTACAAGTTAAAATATAAAAATGCAACCAAGTACAATATGTGGTATTGATTGTTATTATAATTTCTCATTAGTCAGGATATGCATGAAGGTGTTGAAGAGGCTGGTGCACTGCAGAAAAATCACTCTCCAATGACATCTGCGAACTCCACAGAAGCTGCAAATTCTGCCCGCCTGCCTACAGAAGATGAGTCATTAAGCACTGTGAGCGGTGAAGTGCTCACAGAACAAACTCCAGGGAGTGCCCTAGAAGTAAATGATGTTGAAGTGACCAGGGTGAAAGAAAACGGTTGTGATAAAACTTGTATGCTGTCAACTTCAGAAGAGGGAACAAGTGAAAATGTGCCTATAGTAGAAGACATCGCAAAACAACCAAAGAAAAATAGGATTACTTACTCACAAATTGTTAAAGAAGGCAGGAAATTTAATATTGATTTGGTATCAAAGGTAAGTACTAATTTTGCCCATCTTGTCATAGAACAATACTAATTTTCAGTTGATTGAAAATAGTATTTTGGCCCATGAACACAATTTTTGTAGTTTGTTTTTTTTCTGTGAAGTGTAGAACATTTGTTTTCTAAAGATGTAATAGTCAGAGGATTTTTAATTCCATTAAATATCTTTACATATAGGTTAAAATCATTAAAAATGCTCAGTATTATATTGCAAGGATACTTTTGTACTAGAGCACAAGTCTATCCTAATATTCTCCTACTGCATGGATTTGAATTATATCAAGAGAAAAAGTCTAATGATCGTAATTCAGATTCATGTTATTTATAGTCAGTCTATTAAGTGAACTTTTTTTAGCCCATATATATAGTAATTGTTTTAACATCTATGTGTTAATGAACATTCTTAAAAAACCAATGCATTTTTGAAAATCATTTGTTCAGATGTGAGGGCTTCAGAGGATAGTTTAATAGAAGTGGGTCAGGGAGGCTGGAAAGAATGCTATTGTCTTTGGTTGTTTCCATCCTTAACTCTAATGTTATGTCAGTGTCTTAGTCTTAGGAGGGTACAGGGTTGCATTGTTTATAGAAAGCAAGGCTAATTCTGTGCAAAAGAATATAAAACCAATAAGATAAAGGATAATGGCCTTATATCTTTTTACTATCCATTGTTTCTTTCTATCACATAGCTCTCTGTGTCAGATTCTATCCTGGTCTGAATTAGCTACTACCTTGCTTCTACTTCATAATTCTGCACTATCTATTTTATTCTCCATGTTACCTATGCTATTGATTTGTGGGTGGAAGTTTGATCATAGCTCACTAATAGACCTCCTATTCTCATGAGCAGCAACTAGCTTTAAAAAACTAAAAAAAACAAAACAAAACTGGATGTCAAGTAATGAATTTGTTCTGAAATTTTTCATTTTGAATTAGTTACTTGGAATTTGGAATGCCTTACTTAAGTAAATAATGAAATAAATAATGGTTAAGAATCAAGGCTAGTTCATAAAAGTCTCTATAACCCTTAGGGTAACTGAAATACAGTACAAATCTTGCAAAGGAAAATGGTACAAGACATTGCTTTTTCATTTTTGGAATTAGGAAACTGTTTAATTGTATAAGAAAGTGAAGGATGGTTATAATGGAGAGAGTGATAGTTTATTAGATGCCGAGACATTTCAGGAGACTCTGAAGAAGATTTCTGGGTATTTTTATGAGTTTGAATGGTTCATAATAATGGTTCTCTTAGGAAAAATTAAAAACAAACATATTGAGAGGGGTCAAGGCAATTGTATTTTGTTCTGCATAGTTGTCATGGGTTCATACATTTAAATAGCCAATAATAATTTACTGTATTCATTCTACAAAAACAGGACTAGCTAAAGAATGTATAACCATAGCAATACAAGAGACATTATCATTTTTAATGTTAGTCATTTAGAGAACATTTACTGAGTACCCACTGGTTGGGAAGCATTGTATTCCATAATATTGGGGGCATTCAGTTACTTATTGGAAATTTTATCTATTCTATTTTTGTTGTTGTTATTCTTTTTTTTTATCTTTAAATTCTTTATTAGTTAAGGAATTACAAATGTGTCTTCATCCCCCCCGCCCCCATTGCAGTTATTACATCTAAGATTGGAATGATTGACAAATACTTTTAGAAGCCCTACTTTTTACTAAGTTCAGTTTGATATCTCCAAACTACTTGACATTTGTACATACATTCTATCTCATGTAGTGCTTTACAGTTTACAAAACACGTCCATGTATGCAGCCTATTAAAAAGTGATCTTATAGCTCAGGGTAGTTTAGTTAAATAAAATACTCCATAGTATTATACTGCTTAGACTAATAAACAAGATAAACAAAGATGAAGTTCTTACAATTAAAACTCATTTGTAAGAATGTCTGTACCCTTATGGAAGCAGCAGTCCATGGGAAGCAAAAATCATTAATTGTTAAATCTAGTGCCCATTATTTTAATCATATTGAAATATACGTTAGCCTCTCACCACTGTGACATTGCTGTGGTAGAGCATTAGAGAGTGGCGAAAAAAAGGCTTAAATTTAAATATGGTAACATTCATTATATATAAGCTTCAGACAAAAGTTTAGAATAGTTTTAATTTAAATGTATTTTAATTCTTGAGTGATATCTTTATCTTTTTTTAAAATTAAATTTATTGGGGTGACATTGGTCAACATGAACATAGAGGTTTCAGGTGTGGTTTTCTATGTTACAATATCTGTATATTATACCATGTGCTCACTACCCAAAGTCAAATCTTCTTCTGTAACCATATATTAGGACTCCTTCCCCTCTTTCCCCCCATCCCCTTTCCTCTGGCAACCACCATACTGCTTGTGTTCACGAGTTTAAGTTTTAGATCCCACATATGAGTGAAGTCATATGGTTCTTAGCTTTTTATGACTGACTAGGGGCCCAGTGCATGAATTCGTGCAGCTTGTAAGGCACTGTGGGCCGCAAGGCTGCAGTGGGCACAGGGGCTGATCTTGGCCCCTCCCACTGTGACCCCTGTCCCTTGTCTGCCGGTAGCCCTGCTCCCGCCGCCGCCACTCCCACACACTGATGGTGCCGCCCCCGCTTGCATCCACTGATGGTGTGGAGCGATTGGGGCTGGCGCCAGCAGTGGGTGCAAGCGGGGCCAGTGCCATTAGCGGGTGTGAGCGGCAGCTGCTGCCCTGATCGCCTCTCAGGAGCAGGGGAGGTGGAAAAGCCCTGAGGAGTGATCAGGGCCAGCACCAGGCAATGGCAGCAGTGCGAGAGGCAGCTCCTGCACTGGCAGCTGGTGCGGGTAGGGCCAGTGCCAGCAGCAGGTGCGAGCACCAGGCAGGACCGTGGTGCATGGGAGCAAAGAATTTTCAGTAACCACTAGAGGGTCACTCCAATGACAGCTACCAGCGCCCCACCTTGGTCTGGTGCACTGCTCACCTGCTCCACCATCCTGTCGCGGCCGACACCTGCTATGTTCCGTGCGTGCCCCCTGGTGGTCAGCACACGTCATAGTGACCAGTTCGGTTGTTCTGCTGTTCGGTCTATTTGCATATTAGCCTTTTATTATATAGGATTTACTTCAGTTAGCATAATGTTCTCAAGGTGCATAATGTTCTCAAGGGGCAGGTTGTTGCAAATGGTGCTATTTCATCCTTTCTTATGGCTGAGTAGTATTGCATTATGTATATGTACCACATCTTTTTTATCCAGTCCTATCGCAGGACACTTCGGTTGTTTCCATGTCTTGGCTGTAGTGAATAATGCTGCAATGAACATAGGGGTACATATGTCTTTGTAAATACATGATTTCGAGTTTTTTGTGTATATACCCAGGAGAGGAATTGCTGGGTCCTATGGTAACACTATTGCCAATTTTTTGAGGAATCGCCAGATTGCTTTCCATAGTGGTTGTACCAGTCTACATTCCCACCAGCAGTGAATGATGGTTCCCTTTTTTCCACAATCTGTCCAACACTTGTTATTGCTTTTTTTGTTGATAATGGCCACTCTAACAGGTGTGAGATGGTATCTCATTGTAGTTTTGATTTGCATTTCCCTAATAGCCAGTTAGGTTGAACATCTTTTCATATATCTATTGACTGCTTATATGGTACGTCTAGTTGGGAAAGGTGTATTTTCAGGTCCTCTGCCCACTTTTTGATTGGGTTGTTTGCTTGGTGTTGATTTTTATAAGTTCTTTATATATTTTGGAGACTAAACCTTTGTCAGAGCCACTGTTTGCAAATATCATCTCCTACCTGGTTGGCTGCCTCTTTGTTTTGTTGTCAGTTTCTTTTGCTATGCAGAAGCTTTTTAGTTTGATATCATCCCATTCATTTACTTTTGCCTTTACTTCCCTTGCCTTTGGGGTCAAGTTCATAAAATGTTGTCTACAACCAAGGTCCATAGTTTGGTACCTATATTTTCTTCCATGTAACTTACTGTTTCGGGTCTTACATTTAGGTCTTTGATTCATTTTGAATTACTGTTTGTACATGGGGACAAACTGTTATCCAGTTTCATTCTTTTGCATATGGATTTCCAGTTTTCCCAGAACCACTTATTGAAGAGACTATATTTACTACATTGTGTGTTTTTGGCTCCTTTGTCGAAAATTATCTGCTCATATACATGTGGTTTTATAGCTAGGCTCTCTATTCTGTTCCATTGATCTGTGTGTCTGTTTCTCTGCCAATACCTTGCTGTTTTGATTATCATAGCTCTGTAGTATAATTTGAAATCAGGTAGTGTGATACCTCCAGCTTCATTCTTTTTTCTCAGGATTGCTTTGGCTATTCGGGTTCTATTGTGGCTCCATACAAAACGGATGATTTCTTGTTCTGATTCTTTAAAAAATGACATTGGGATTTTGATGGAGATTGCATTAAGTCTGTATATTGCTTTGGGTAATATGGACATTGTAACTATGTTGATTCTTCCAATCCATGAACACGGAATATTTTTCCATTTTGTTGTGCTTTTTTAATCTCTTTTAATAATGCTTTGTAATTTTCAGTATATAGGTCTTTCATGTTCTTTGTTACGTTTATTTCTAGTTATTTTATTCTTTTGGTTGCAATTGCAAAATGAATTGTTCTTTTCATTTCTTTTTCTGAAGTTTTGTTGTTAGTATACAGGAAGGTGGTGGATTTTTTGCACATTAGTTTTCTATCCTGCAACTTGACTGTATTTGTTTATTGTTCCTAATAGTTTTTTTGGTGGAGTGTTTAGGGTTTTCTGTATACAGAAGCATGTCTTCCACAAAAAGTGACAGTTTGATTTCTTTCTTCCCTTTTGGGTGCCTCTTATTTCTTTCTCTTGCCTTATTGCTCTGATTAGGATTTAAACCACTATGCTTAATAAGAGTGGTAAAAGTGGACATCCTTGTCTTGTTCTAGATTGTAGAGAAAAAGCTTTCAGTTTTTTATCCTTGAGTATGATATTAGCTGAGGGTTTATCATCGATGGCCTTTATTATGTTGAGGTACTTTTCCTTCTATTCCTATGTTATTGAGTGTTTGAATCATAAATGGATGTTGTATCTTACCAAATGCCTTTTCTGCATCTATTAATAGGATCATACGATTTTTCTTTTTTCTTTTGTTAATATGGTGTATTATGTTGAGTGATTTGCTTACATTGAACCATCCTTGTGCCCCTGGAATGAACCCTACTTGATCGTGATCTATTATTTTTTGGATGTACTGTGGTATTTGATTTGCTAGTATTTTGTTTAGGTTTTTTACATCTGTATTCATCAGATATATTGGTCTCTAATTTTCTTTCTTTGTGTTATCTTTGCCAGGTTTTGGTATCAGGGTTATATTGGCCTCATAGAATGTGTTAGGAAATAATTGCCTCTTCTTCAATTTTTTTGGAACAGTTTAAGAGGATAAGTTTTAAATCTTTTTTGAATGTTTGGTAGAATTCACTGGTGAAGCCATCTGTTCCTGGACTTTTCTTTTTTGGGAGATTTTTGGTGGGTGTTTCAATTTCCTCACGACTGATCAGTCTATGTAGATTTTCCAGTTATTCATGTTTTAGACTAGGAAGGTTATATAATTCTAGGAACTTATCCATTTCTTCTAGGTTATTTGATTTGGTGGCATAGTCTTTTATAATGTTCTACTATGATCCTTATTTCTGTGATGTCTGTGGTGACTTCTCTATCATTTCTGATTTTGTTTATATAGGTCTTTTCCATTTTTTCCTTAGTGAATCTAGCCAGGGGTTTGTCAATTTTAACTTTTTCAAAGAACCAGCTCTTTGTTTTATTAATTTTTTTGTATAGTCTTTTTGTTCTCTATTTCATTCAATTCTGATTTTATTTTTATTATTTCCTTTCTTCTGCTGACTTTGGGTTCTCTAGTTCTTTAAGATGTGATGTTAGGTTGTTTACTTGGGATTTCTCTTGTTCCTTGAGGTAGGCCTCTAATGATATAAACTTCCCTCTTATTACTGCTTTCACTGCATCCTAGAAGTTTTGATCTGTTGTATTGTCATTCTCATTTGTCTCTCCATATCCTGTTATCTCATCTTTTATTTCTTCTTTGACCCAGTCATTTTTTAGTAATATGTTGTTTAATTTCCATGTATTTGTGGGTTTCTTTACTTTCTTTCTGCAGTTGATTTCTAATTTCAAGCAATCATAGTTGGAGACTATGCTTGATATAACGTCAATGTTCTTGAATTTGTTGATGTTAATTTTGTGACCCCACATATGGTCTATCCTTGAGAATGTTCCATGTACACTGGGAAAAAATGTATAATCTGATATTGTGGGATAAATGGTTCTCTACATGTCAATTATGTCCATTCGGTGCAGGGTTTACTTTAAGGCCGATATTTCTTATTGATTTTCTGTTTGGTTGGTCTGTCTAGAGCTTGGCCTGTCTAGAGCTATCAATGGAGTATTAAGGTCCCCAATTATGATTATGTTTTCATCTGTTTCTCACTTTGATTCTGTGAGTAGTTGTTTTATATATTTTGGTGCTCTCTAGCTGGTGCATAAATATTAAGTGTTATGTTGGGAAGAATGAGAATCCTGGAGGCCTCCTAGCAACGCGAGGGGGTCAAGTGACACAACCAGCTGACTCCGATAGAAGAAGACGCTGTGACTGGGTCTGTGGCAACCACGACTGCCCTGCCAGGAACTGAAGCTGAACAGTCATCGTCAGAATGTCGGGCAAAGACCAAATTGAAATCTTTCCCTTGCGAATGGCACAGACCATCATGAAGGCTCGATTAAAAGGAGCACAGACAGGTCGAAACCTCCTGAAGAAAAAATCTGATGCCCTAACTCTTCGATTTCGACAGATCCTAAAGAAGATCATAGAGACTAAAATGTTGATGGGTGAAGTGATGAGAGAAGCTGCCTTTTCACTTGCTGAGGCCAAGTTCACAGCAGGGGACTTCAGCACCACAGTTATCCAAAATGTGAATAACGCCCAAGTGAAGATTCGAGCAAAGAAACATAATGTAGCAGGTGTTACCTTGCCAATATTTGAACATTACCATGAAGGAACTGACAGTTACAAACTGACTGGTTTAGCCAGAGGTGGGGAACAACTGGCTAAATTAAAGAGGAACTATGCCAAAGCAGTGGAACTACTGGTGGAACTTGCCTCACTGCAGACTTCCTTTGTTACTTTGGATGAAGCTATTAAGATAACCAACAGGTGGGTAAATGCCATCGAACATGTCATCATTCCCAGGATTGAACGTACCCTTGCTTATATCATCGCAGAGCTGGATGAGAGAGAGCGAGAAGAGTTCTATAGGTTAAAGAAAATACAGGAGAAGAAAAAGATTCTCAAAGAAAAAACTGAGGAGGGACTTGGAGAAACAGGGTAGCTGGAGAGGTGACCGGAGCCTGCCAATTTTCTGGCTGAAGAGAAGGATGAGGGTCTTCTGTAAGAATAATCTTGCCTGCTCTGGTTCTTTCAGAAGTTCTGACGTGACACCATTTTAGTTCAGTGTGTAGGTTTGGTTCGTGTGGCTGTTTATTATTTGGTCTAATTTCACTGGTTGTAAAACTTCCCTGGATGTCCATTTATGGGATTACGTTTGCAGAATCCTAATTTACCAACCATTGATCACAGATGAGATTTGGAGAACCTGCCTAGGAACTTGTAGAATTTATTCTGCAGAAGTGTCACCCTACCCCAGTTATAAATGGTTACAAGTGATTGGCTTACCAAGCATATTAGGAAATTCCCCTTAGGAGCCAGCAGTGGTCTCAGGCCAATACAAGAAGGCCAGCCACTGTACAAGCATCCTCCATTCCTACCCACTCACACCCCCTGGCGCTGTTATCGGAGGGAGCTGCAGCCATGCTGTGTTTCTGTGGTACTTCTCCAGCTTTAGGAAAGCCTTCCCTTAATTTACCTTGCATGGCAGGTCTCTGTTTGTTCTCTCTGTCATGGAACAGTTTTGCCAATTTGCATGTGACTGTGGTATAAACAGTAAAATGATTTTTTAAAAAAAGTGTTATGTTGATGTAATATTCTTTTTATCATTATAAAGTGTCCATCTTTGTCTCTTCTTATCTTGAAATCTATTTTGTCAGGTATAAGTATGGCTGCACTTGCTTTTCTGCGGATGTTATTTGTTTGGAGAATCATTGTCCACCCTTTTACTTTGAATCTTCCTTTGTCTTTGCAGCTCAGATGTGTCTTTTGTAGGCAACATATGTTTGGGTTTTGTTTTTTGAGCCACTCTGCTAGTCTCTGCCTCTTTATTGGGGCATTCAGACCATTTACATTTAGGGTAATTATTGATGTATGAGGATTTTCTATAGCCATTTTATTTATTTATTTTTTCTGGTAGCTCTCTGTCTCCATTGGTCCTTTTCCTTTGTGATCTGTTTGTTGTTTTTGTTTGATGGTATTGCATACTTCTTTCCGCTGTTTCTTCTTTTTTTAAACTATGTGTCCTGTTTTGTCAAAATAAACTTGCATATATACCCTAGCTTTTTTTTTTCTTTTGAGTGCATCTGATCTTCATTCTCTTTTGCTAGTTCACCTTTTATTTTTTTGTTGTCACAAATTATCCCTCTTTATGCTTTAAGTTTTTGGTGATCTTACTGTTGTGACCTTAATGTTCTTTGTTTCGGGTAGAATTACTCCCTTAAGTATTTCCTGCAATGGAAGTTTTCTGGTGATAAAATCCATCAGTTTCTGTATGTGTGGGAATGTCTTTATTTCTCCTTCATATTTATTTAAAGTATAATTTTGATGGATATATTATTCGTGACTGATAATTTATCTCTTTCAGACATTTGAATATTTGGTTCTACTCTCTTCTGGCCTGTAGAATTTCTGCTGAGAAATCAGATGAACTTCTGATGTGTTTTCCTTTGTCGATCCCTTCCTTCCTTTCCCTGGCTGCTTTGAGATTTTTTTTTTTTTTTTGTCATTCATTTTTGACAGCTTTAATACCCAGTGCCTTGGAGAGGGCCTCTTTGGATTGAGGTAACTAGGTGTTCTGTTTGCTTCTTGGATTTGTGGATTTAGTTCTTTCCATAAGTTTGGAAATTTCTCATCAACTATTTGTTTTAATAGACTCTCCATTCCATGCCCCCTCTCCTTCTCTTCCGGAATGCCTATAATTTTAATATTGCTTTTTCTGATGGAGTCAGATAGTTGTCATAAACCTCTTTCAGTTTTCTTTATGCTCAGGTCTCTCTCTTCTTCCCTCTGCATCATTTCTAGATTCCTATATTTGACACCACTAATTCTTTCCTTCATCTGGTTGGCTCTGTTTTCTATGCTTAGTAGTTCATTCTTAATCTTCTTAATTGCATGCTTCATTTCTAGGGTTTCTGTTTGGTTCTTTTTTAAAGTTTCAATCTTTTTAGTATAGTACTTACTTTGTTCATTGATTTGTTTTCTGAGTGCATTGAATTTCCTGTCAGTAGTTTCTCGTATCTCATCTAGTATTTTCAGAACAGCAATCTTGAAATCTCTGTCATTTATATCACATATTTCTATCTGTTCCAGCTTACTTTCTGGATATTTTTCATTTTCTTTCTGATCATCTTGTTACTGTGGTTATTCATGGCATTTGCTGTCCTCCTTTGCCTACACATTTATCTCTAAAGAGTTCTTTCTACTTTTTCTAGTAGATGGTGCTGAGTTGCCAGATTTTTTACCTCTGTGATCTCCCAGTCATGAACTTCTGCAGATTCCCTAAGATAGTACAGATAGTACTGCTTGGGGGTTGGTTTTAGTTTGCTCTCACCATAATGGTGACCCCTGACCTCCATGAGTCCTGGCCCAAGCACTCCAACTGGGGGTCAACCACAGTGGAATACAGCAGTTCTATTGCAATAGCTCTTGGTTTACAGATAATATACTCCTAATCCAACTCCAAAGGCAAAGGCTGAGTTTGGGGATTCCATGCGGCGGCAGGGCTCTGTGGTTCCATTTCTTTGTCTGAAACATGACCGCCAGCCTAGTGGTGGAGAGTCACACAGCAGAACCCTGTGCTCTGTCAGAAGCCTGCTGATTCAGACACTTTTCGCTTCCTCGCTGCTTAGTCTCTCAGGGATCTGCTGGTTCAGACACTGTTCGCTTCCTTGCTGCTCACCCTGGTAGGCTACCCATGTCCCCTACCTCTGTTCCTGCTACTGCCAGCTTCCTCCACTATCCCAGCTGGCCAAGCTACAAGCTCCCGGCTGCAGGGCTGCACCTGGAGGCCATCTGCACTTTTCTCCCTTCTCGTCTTCCCCTTTACCCACCTTTATATGTTTCAATGTGCAGGTACCTCAGGCATGCATCTGTGTTGAGCAGGGATGTCTTTGTTGAATTATAGTTGGTTAAGTTGTTGAAATTTCAAGGGGAGAAGACAAAGGGCTCTTTCATGCCGCCATTCCTCTGACATCACCTTTTGAGTGACATCTTAAAGGCATTATTTTCAAAGCTGGCATTAAATCTTAAGCTTTATTAGATCTCATTAAGTGTACATACATTTTGTTAGATATATTAATGTTTGTGAAATTATTATGACTACTGAGGGATCATTGAATCTCAAGTATTTTTAAACAAATGAGTTATTTGAAGCATCCTTTTTACTACAATTATAGAATTAAGACTTGGCAATATAGTATCTAAAACATGGGCTTATATCAGTTGTGTAGTATTAGGCTAAAAGTAATGAAGTAACATGCCATAATTTAATCAGTGGAGTTGGATTTGTTTCAAAAAACCAAATGCCAGTTTTGTTTGTTCTGCCCAGTGCTTGACTAATATAATGAATAGTTTATAAAAATTCACCTAACTAATGATTGATTAACAAATTCTTTACTGGCCTCTTGGATACTCAGACTAATGGTTTAGATTGATTTTGAAATTCCCTTTTTCTTTGAAGTAAAGCTAATTTTTAAAATTTTATTTTCCTTCCTTATTATAGATGTAACATTTAAATTTTTAATATTTATTTAGTTATACTCACTTAACAGTATCTCAGTATAGAAAATAGCAAAATCTGTTGCATTTAACCATATGGTTAAATTTAAAACATGCTAGTTAAGCCCACCTGGTGTGTTTCAGGGATTGAGTGTTGACCTATGAACCAGGAGGTCACGGTTCGATTCACAGTCAGTGCATGTGCCCGAGTTACGAGCTAGATTCCCAGTGTGGGGCATGCAGGAGGCAGCCAATCAATGATTCTCTCTCATCATTGATGTTTTTATCTCTCCTTCTCCCTTCTTCTCTGAAATCAATAAAAATATATTTTTTAAAAAGCCTACTAGTTATTACTATTGAAATTGTTTTTGGTTCTCTGATATTGATTATGAGAGACGTTGAAAGATGAAATCAATCCTTCACATGAATGCTGGCAATAACCATCATCCTTACTTTTTGAGAAAGACATGACTTAGATAAATCTAGACTGTTGGGATTACAGAGGGATCTTATAATTTTTCTCTTTTGGTGGAAATGCATAATCAGTATTTTTATTTTTTCATTGATGAGGAAGTCCAGTGATCTAGTTTCTTCTTAATAATTACCTGGCCTTATGGGGCTTCAATTCCTTATACAAAACCCTTGGGGCCTGTTATCTTCTGTTATTCAGATTTAAAAATATGTACTTTAGATTAAACAGAAACAAAACAAAACCTAATAGACACAAATAACAGTATGGTGATTACCAGAGGGAAAGGGGGCCGGAGGGAGATAGAAGAGGGTAAAGGAAGAATAAATGGTGATAGAAGGAGACTTGACTTTGGGTGGTGAACACGCAATACAATATACAGATGATGTATTACAGAATTTTACACTTCAAACCTATATGTTTTCATTAACTAACTAGAGGCCTGATGCACAAAATTCGTGCAAGAGTTGGCCTTCCTTCCCCTGGCTGCTGGCACTGGCTTCCCTCTGGCATCCGGGACCTGGGCTTCCCTCTGGCACTCAGGGCCCGGGCTTCCCTCCCATCACTGGCAGGCACCAGGGACCTGGGCTTCCCTCCGGCCACTGGCAGGCACCCAGGACCCGGGCTTCCCTTGCAGCCCCGGCTTCATCCAGTCTAATTAGCATATTACACTTTTATTATTATAGATGTCACCTCAATAAATTCAATAAAAATATGTATTTTAGAAAGTAATACTGTATAGATGCTGATATGCTATATATGATGTAACATTCTTAGCAGGGTCTGAAGAGGCAGTCTTTAGTTGAACATATTAATATTTCTGCCGTCAGATGTATGAATATTCACATTAAATGAGAGAAAGGTAGAAAGAAGAGCCTTATATCCATTTGTGTCAGGTTTTGTTGCTAAACCAGTTATGAAAAAACTTAGGATTCCAGAGTTTTTGAATTTTGAATTTCAGCTAATCAATTGTGAGCCTGTAATATGTTACATATTAAAACATTAATATGTATAATGTTTTTACAAGTAATTTAAAATATAATAAAATATCTTTATTTGATGGTTATCAATTTTTCCACTTTTACCTTTCATTTCATCCTCTAAAATATTTCTTTGTACAGCTGCTGTATTCTCGAGGATTGCTTATTGATCTTCTAATCAAATCTAATGTCAGTCACTATGCAGAGTTCAAAAATATTACCAGGATTCTTGCATTTCGAGAAGGAAGAGTGGAACAGGTACTGTGCTGATCAAGTATTGTAACTGGATATGAGCTTAATTTATTATGGTTTGCTTTGGAAGGATGAACAAAGTAAGATTATTTTCCTAGTAAAGCAGAAAATCTCAGTCCTGGATGATGATTTACAAATGTAAATATTAACAAATTGCTCAATTAAAATGTGTTAATTTTTTCAAGAGATCTTCTGTAACCTGATCTTGGTGTTGAGAAAGTGTTAATTTTGGGCAACATTGCTAGATTTGAGATGTCTTTTGTTCCCAGTTAGGAGTGACATGCCATTGCCCCCCCCCTCCTACCCCCCATCCCCCTGCAGTGGTTGAAATATTTTATTGCACCTTTGATGACTGGTTGTGGGGAGCAGTCCCTCCACCTAGGATAGCACCCTACAGAGGAGACCATCTCAGTCCTTGTAGCCCAGGAGCCAGACTGGACTGAGCCCCCAGGGCATCCTATGGAAAATGGCACAGCATAATTACCAATAAAATAATCATAATAAAAATAAAAAGTCTCACCCTACCCGGTTTGGCTCAGTAGATAGAGTGTCAGCCTGTGGACTGAAGGGTCCTGGGTTTGATTCCAGTCAAGGGCACATGCCTGGGTTGTGGGCTCGATCCCCAGTGGGGGGGTGTACAGGAGGCAACCGATCCATGATTCTCTCTCATCATTGATATTTCTATCTCTCTCTCCCTCTCCCTTCCTCTCTGAAATCAATGAAAATATATATTTTTAAAAAGTCTCTGTTTTGACTACTCTTCAGGTTTCCCACTGGAAGTGTGCAAAGCTATTGAAGTACATATTCAGAGTTTTGTCTTAGCCTTAAATAGTGCCTGTCCACTTTCCTCTGATAGATTTCTCAATTCAGCACATGCAAAGGGGCTGGCTTGTTCTTTTGATTTCCTTCACAAGGTCTTCTCTTCAGATATCCATTTTGATCCCTGCATCCCACAGCTCTGAGACAAGCTTCAGTCTCTCCTCTAGTAGCTCTTCTGTATAGATGCCACAAGCACCTGTGTCTCTTTGGTCCATACCTTCTTCTCCAAGGCCTGTAGCCTCTGCTTCACGGTAGAGAAGATCCACTCCACTCCAATGCTGAGCCCCACACATGGCAACATGTGCCCTTTGGGGTCAGACATGACCACTAGACCATCATAGCGCCCTCCAGCAGCCACACTGCACATACCGAGGGGCTCTTCCCCTGCCTGGGCTGGGGTCTGTAGCAGCACTGCCTCATGGATCACCCCAGCCCCCGAGCAAGGCTCAGGTCGAAGGAGGTCTTGTCAGCAGTGCCAAGCAGGGTCAAGTACTCAAACAGCAGCTTCAGGTCCCCCAGGCCTTCCAAAGCCTGTTTGTTTTTGGACAGTTTAGGATCCTGGAGCAGCTGTTCCACCAGAGATACCCCACCATGCTGCTGGATGAAGTCCCCAATGCGGTCAGCCACCTCAGGTGTGAGGCCCTTCTCTCCCACCATCTCATTCTTTACTTCCTCCCAGGACACCTTGTCTAGCCTGTCCACTGATGAGCAGATGGTGTGAAATTTGCTCTTAGGAACCCCACAGGTTGTAAGCATCCCAGCTAGGATGTGCTGATCATTCACCTTGACCAGAAAGTCACCTATCTGAAGTGAATTCAGGATCTCACTCATGATCTTTAGGCACTCTGTATCAGGAATCATGGAGTCAAATTGCTCAGCAATGTCAAAATCCTTCAAGGAGAGAGGTAGTTAGAGGTCCTTGGGAGTTTCTTAAGTGGGGATTCCTGGGAGCTCTTCTCTCTCTGAAGGCCAGTTTGCACTTATGCATAGACCATTTTCTTCTTTCTCTGATCATCAGCCCAGAGGAAAACCCCAGCATTCTTGGGTCTGTTACTATTTCTGGTTTCCTTTCCATCTATTGGGCTATTCCAGTGGTTGGCAAACTGTGGCTCTCGAGCCGCATGCGGCTCTTTGGCCCCTTGAGTGTGGCCACGAAGTTTCAATCACACTGTACGTGCACGCCCGCACGTGGTATTTTGTGGAAGAGCCACACTCAAGGGGCCGCAGTTTGCCTACCACTGGGCTATTCCTTCATCATTGCACTCATCTACTTTTCCTATTTCCTCCTACCACTGTGGGGGAAAAGGGGGGAAGAGAGGCAACTGTACAACCACCATTGGCCTTATAATGACATAAGGAGTAACTTGATAAATTAAGTGTGAGAGCTCACAAGT
The DNA here is from genome assembly GCF_000412655.1 of Myotis brandtii. Classification (NCBI taxonomy): domain Eukaryota; kingdom Metazoa; phylum Chordata; class Mammalia; order Chiroptera; family Vespertilionidae; genus Myotis; species Myotis brandtii. The sequence continues at coordinate 1,093,764 of NW_005357451.1, read as the reverse complement.
TAATTAGCTCTGGAGTCCCCAGAGATGTTATTAGAACTGATGGAAGGTAATGTGACACAGTCTGGCTAGAATGGAAATAATCTTGTTATACTTAAATGAAAAAAAAAAGTTTTTTGGAATACTTGTTTATCACTAAGAAGCAGTTTCTTAACTTAAAAAATCATGTGTTTCAGGTTCCTTGTTCGAGAGCAGATGTCTTTAATAGTAAACAACTTACTATGGTAGAAAAGCGAATGCTAATGAAGTTTCTTACATTTTGTATGGAGTATGAGAAACATCCTGATGAATATAAAGGTATTGTGTTCATTTAATTGTGTTCTATAATTATTTAAGCTTTCTTATTATTTTAATATGTTTGCTCTAATGTAGTGAGCCAATTATTACTCTTTTAAAAAATACATTCTTACTGTGCACTATCCATTAGGTTAGCCACTAGCAACATGTAGCTATTAAAATTAATAAAATGTAAAATTCAATTCTTCAGTCACACTAGCCATATTTCAAGTATCCAATCGCCAAATGTAGTTAGTAGCTATTGTGGCTACAGTGCAGGTATAGAATATTTTTATCGTTGAAGAAACGCTGTGCTGTGTGTTAATTTTTATTCTTGTTAATTAAATATTGTTGACAACTGGTTCTTCATAGATGATACAGTAGTCCCCCCTTATTCACAGGGCATATGTTCCAAGACCCCAAGTGGATGCCTGAAACTGCAGATATTACCAAACACTATGTACACTAGGTTTTTCCTATACATACATACACTTTGTGGCTTCTCTTTGATTATGAATTGCCAGTGTCACTGCTCTTATTAAGTACTAGAGGCCTGGTGCATGAAATTCGTGCACTCAGAGGGGGGGTCCCTCAGCCTGGCCTGTGCCCTCTCGCAGTCTGGGAGCCCTCAGGGCCTTAGGCCCCTAGGCCTAAGCTGGCAGTCAGACATCCTTAGCGCTGCCGCGGCGGCAGCGCTGCCGCGGAGGCAAGAGAGGCTCCTGCCACCGCCCCTGCACTCACCAGCCGTGAGCCCGGCTCAGGGTTTCTGGCTGAGGGGTGGTCCCTCTGTGGGAGTGCACTGAACACCAGGGGGCAGCTCCTGTGCTGAGCGTCTGCTCCCTGGTGGTCAGTGTGCATCATAGTGACCGGTCTTTCTGCCGTTCGGTTGATTTGCATATTAACCTTTTATTATATAGGATAATAAGAGTTACTTGAACACAGGCACTGTGATACTGAGATATTTGATCTGATAACTGAGATGGCTACTGAATAAATAACTCACAGTGTATGTAGTGTGGATATGCTGAACAAAGGGGCTGATTCCTGTCCAGAGTGGAATGGGGTGGGGCGGATCAGGATAGCATAAGCTTTCATCATGCTACTGAAAGCTGTGCAATTTCAAATTTATGAATTGTTTATTTCTAGAATTTTACATTTAATATTTTCGGGACTATGGTTGATTGTGGGTAACTGAAAACATGGAAAACGTATCCATGGATAAGGAAGAGAATACTGTATTCTTTTGCATTGTTCCATTCATGTTTTTCATCAGTAATAGAAAAACTATAGTTTTTCATTTTTACAGGATTACTGTGCTTAGAATATTGAATTATTTATTTTCATTCATTTTTTTTAAAAGCCTAGATGACATGGTGGAAATCACTGGATTAGGAGAATATGTGGTTTCTGGTCTTGGCTTTGACCCATCTCACTGTGTGATCTTGGGCCAGTTACTTTACAGATTGTTGAAAATTGAATGTATCACTTTAGTGACCGAGCTTTATACTTGAAGGGCATTGGAATAGAAAATTTTCCAAAGTAAACATACTATTGACAATTCATCTATAAAGTTATAATGAGAACTACAGCAGTATTTTTTAATAAATATGCAGATGATGTTTTGTTGAGTTGAACACTTGAAACCTGTATGGTTTTGTGAACCAATGTCACCTCAGTAAATTCAATTTTTTTTAAAGTATAGCTTTTGCTCTTACAGCTTCAAGTCCATTGGATACTGCCAAATTGTTCTCATAGTGGTGTAAACATACTCTCTCAGTAAATGTTTATAATTTTTGTTTACATAAATAATTTCTAATAAAGTTTTTTTGTGTTTGGAATTGTATTTTCCAGGACTAACAGTCCAATTACATTTTTCCTGTTCTTGGTTTAACAGGGTTGGGGAACCTTTTTTCTGCCAACGGTCATTTGGATATTTATAACATCATTCAAGGGCCATACAAAATTATCAACTTAAAAATTAGCCTGCTATATTTGGTCAAACATTTAATTAACTCACCCCTAATGCCTTGGCAGGGCCAGACCAAATGATTTCACCATCCTTATACAGCCTGTGGGCTGAACATTCTCTACCCCTGGTTTAAAGAAAGTTTTCAGTGGTTTCTTATCTTTTGTGGTGTGATTATAAGGCAGTATGATCGATTCCACTAGCCATAAGGAAATTAAATTTCATTACTTTTTATTAAGTTCATTGTTCCTAGATTTAATAACAATATGTATATTTCAAAAAAAAATCAAGTATTGCTCATTATTTTCATCAAAAACTTGCCCTTTGTTATATTTAATATTTCAAAATACAATTATTGGTATTATTCTGCAGTTTTATCTTCTAATTGAATTTATCGGGGGTAACATTGGTTCACAAAATCATACAGGTTTCAGATGTATATAGCTCAACAACATATCTACAAACTGCATCATGCGTCCATCGCTCCAAGCAACATCTCTTCTGTTCCCATTCCTGCCCCCCTTTTCCCACCTCCATCTATCCTCTACCCCACATTCCCTCTTGCTATCTTCACACTGTTGTCTGTGTCTATGTGTTTTTTTTTATAAATGTGTGTGTTTTTCTGCTGTTTTAATGATAAAGTAAGGCTACTACCAACCTCAGAAAGCAATTGTGATGGTTAGTGAGTTATTTAATGCTTTTCTACTTTTTGAATCTGTAAAATACTAAACGAAGGTTCATCATTTAAAGTTTAAAAATTGTGCCATCAATCCAGTTGAGATTTCTAGTGGTCCCCCCCCCACCCCCCAAAAAAATCACTGGTCTTTGTCCAAAATGTAATATTATTGCCACCCATGTCCTTTGACAAGTGTTTTAGAGAGACTTGATCTCATTTTTTGTGTAATAGTCTTAAATTGAAGTTTAGTTCTGATTTTAACTGATAAATTTTCATCTTTGTTTTCATAGCCTATGAGGAGATTACATTTTCTGAATATTTAAAAACTCAAAAATTAACTCCCAACCTCCAACATTTTGTTCTGCATTCAATTGCAATGACATCAAAGACAACCAGCAGTACCATAGATGGTCTCAAAGCTACCAGAAAGTTTCTTCACTGTCTTGGGCGGTATGGCAACACTCCTTTTTTATTTCCTTTATATGGCCAAGGGGAACTCCCTCAGTGTTTCTGCAGGTAAGACTGCCATTGGTTCTTTTGTTTGTTGTTAAGGTGATACTTGAATAAAGGATGAAAATTAGAAAGACAAAAATGAGATTTACTCAAGATTTAGTATTTTCAAACTTATACTTTTTTGTTCTACTCTCTTATAAACATTCATCCTGCATACCTACTTAATACCTAAATGATATATTCAGTTTGGTCTGTTTTTGAGCTTTAAAGATAGAATCATACAGTACATTTCTTTTTCCACTCAGTATTATGTTTCAAAGTATCATTCTTGTGTATAATTATAGTAAATTTATTTTCATTGCTATGCATTGTGAATTATATATTGTAAATATAGCACAATTTATTTTTCCATTTTTGTATTGAAGGACACCAGATGTTTCAAGTTTTTTGCTTTTATTAACATCCTTGTATGTGTTTCAGGATATACATAGTGAAGAGTTTCTCTAGGATACATGCCTAGGAGTGGAATTCCTGAGGCATGGGATAGATATATGAATGTTCATTCACGATAATGCCCAGTTATTTCTCCAGAGAGTTGTATCAGTTTACATTCCCCTAACAGTATGTCAGAATTCCCACAGCTCTGCATCTTTGCCAATATTTGGTATTATCAAACTTTCTAATTTTTGTCAATTTACCTCACATAAAATACCATCACATTGTATGTTTTTAAATTTTATTTTTCAATTACAGTTTACATTCAATATTATTTTATATCAATTTTAGGTATATAGCATAGTGTTTAGGCAATCATATACTTTACAAAGTGATATATTGGTAATTATATCACATTGTGTTTTTATTTTGCATTATCCAGATTACTTATGAATGTCTTCTCATATGGTCATTGGTTATTTGTATTCTCTTCTGGGAAATGCTTTTTAGTGTCTTTTGCCCATTTGTCTTTTGGGTTGTCTTTTTCTTACTGATTTGTTGAAGTTTAATATATTTTGAACACTAATCTTTTCTCAGTTATATGTGTCATGTATATCTTGCCTTATAGTATTTATGATGCATAGATATCAGTAAGATTAATGTAGTCAGCCCTAGCCAGTTTGACTCAGTGGATAGAGCATTGGCCTGTGGACTGGAGGGTCCCAGATTTGATTCTGGTCGGGGGTACATGCCCAGGTTATGGGCTCTATCCCCAGTAGAGGGTGTGCAGGAGGCAGCCAATCAGTGATTCTCTCTCATCATTGATGTTTTTATTTCTCTCTCCCTCTCCCTTCCTCTCTGAAATCAATAAAAAATATATATATATTTTAAAGATTAATGTAGTCAGGTATTGCAATCTTTTCTTTTGTGTGTAGCATTTTTGTGGTAGTAGAGCACAGTAGTTAAGAATCTGGACTGTGGAAACAGACTGCATAGATATAAATCCTGGCTCCTCCATTTACTAGCCATGCACTCTTGGGCAAGTTTCACAGTTTCTATTATGTTTTCAAAGAATTAACTTTTGTTTGTTTGTTTTTATTCTCTCTGTTATCATTTGTATCCCTGTTCATTAACTTCTGCTCTTTATTAAATCCTTTATTTTCCTTTCATTGGGTTTTGTTCAGCTCATCCCTCCTATCTCCTGCCCTTGTCAGTTCTGAGGCTGATACCCAATGAGTTCCAGTCATCTTTTTTTTTTTACTTTATAATGTAAGCATTTATGATGATAAAGTTCTCACTACTGTTTTGAATCTTACACAGTTATTATGTACTAGAGGCCCGGTGCACGAAATTTGTGCATTCGGGGGGTGGGGCTGCCCCTCAGCCCAGCCTATACCCTCTCGCAGTCCGGGAGCCCTCGGGGAATGTCCAACTGACAGCTTAGGCCCGTAAGCCAGCAGTCAGATATCCTAGCGCTGTGGCAGAGGCAGGAGAGGTTCCTGCCACCGCCGCTGCGCTTGCCAGCCGTGAGCCTGGCTTCTGGCTGCGCGCTCCCCCTCTGTGGGGGGCAGCTCCTGCATTGAGCATCTGTCCCCTGGTGGTCAGTGCACGTCATAGCGACTGGTCGACAGTTCGACTGTCTGCCCCCTGGTGGTCAGTGCATGTTATAGCGAGCGGTTGAGTGGCCTTAGCATATCATTAGCATATTACGCTTTGATTGGTTGACCAGATGACCGGACACTTAACATATTAGGCTTTTATTATATAGGATTATTTTTATTATCTTTTACTGGTAGTCCTATGTATCTTAATTCCTATTACTATTTTTTCATTGACCCATGAGTTGTTATGAAGTGTTTTAAAAGAGCTAATTTGTTTGATTCTTCTGTTTTTACCGAATTTAATTGTATTGTGTCTAGAAATTGTTTTTATAGTACTAATTCTTTGAACTTTATTTTATGACTTATTATGTCCTGAATTTTTGTAGTTTTTCGTGTGTTCTCGAAAGGAATGTGTTTATCTAGTTGTTGGTACATGGTTCCAAATTTCAAACTTAGTTTTATTGAGGACTGTTTTCTTTGACCTATCAATACAAGAATAAGGTGTTTTGTAATCCCCATTATGATGTTTGATTTGTCAATTTATCTCTATAATTTTATCCGTTTTTACCTAATATTTATTTTGAGGCAATTTATTAGTCATACAAATTTATAATTGTTTAATCTTCCCAATTAATTTAATATTTTACATTATCTGATGACTTTCTTCATCCCTAATAATACATTTTTCTTAAAGTCTACTTTGATATTCAAATAGCTACTTCAACTTTTGAGTATTTGTCTGTTATATCTTTCTCTATCCCTTTATTTTTTAAAACTTTTCTGAGTCTGTATTTAGAGCTTTAAGTAACATATTACATATTTTTAATTTCATCTGACGATCTTGTTTTGCTACCAGTCAGGATGAGTCCTATTAACAGAAATCTGTTCCTTCCTTCTGAAGTATGGCATTTTAAAAGTTCCTCTACTTTATATCTGTTGGTGGTAAATGCTTCCTGGTTTTTGCATATATGAAAAAAACTTCTGCCTCTTTGTTTTGAGTGAAGATTTGCTACGTAAACATTTCTAGGTTGGCAATTCATTTTTTAATTTAATTTATTGGGGTGAAATTGGTCAACATGGACATGTAGGTTTCAGGTGTGGGTTTCTATTTTACAAGGTCTTTATATTGCACCATGTGCCCACTACCCAAAGTCAAATCTTCTCCTGTCACCATATATTAGGACCCCCTTCTCCCCCAACCCCCTTCCTTCTGGCAACCACCACGCTGCTGTTTGTGTTCATGAGTTTCAGTTTTATATTCCACATATGAGTGAAATCATATGGTTCTTAGCTTTTTCTGACTGACTTAGTTCACTTAGTACAATGTTCTCAAGGTGCATTCACGTTGTTGTAAATGGCGTTATTTCATCCTTTCTTATGGCTGAGTAGTATTCCGTTGTGTATATGTACCACATCTTTTTTTATCCAGGCCTCTATCGCAGGACACTTTGGTTGTTTCCATTCATTTTTTGTAATTAAATATATTGCGGTGCCATTGGTTATTAGCATTATATAGGTTTCAGGTATACATTTCTATAATACAGCATATGTATATTGCATTGTGTGCTCACCACTTTAAATATTTCAGTACTTTAAAAAATTATTCCACTGATATTTGGGTTCCATTTTTGCTTTTGAAAAACTTGATGTCAGCTTAATTATCATTTCTTTATAAGTGAAATCTCTTCTCTCTCAGGTTGTTTTTAAGATAGTTTGTCTTTGGCGTTCTGCATTTTAATTCCAGTGAATTTAGGATTCCTTTATATAGGTTGTCCCCCAAAATATATACACACCTTGAATGATTATAACGTCAGTGTTTATTAACATATAATTCATTTTCAAGATTTAAAAGCATCTACAGAAATGTGTAATTTTTTTGTCAATGCCTGTTTTCAAACTGATAACCTATCTGGTCTAAGCACTGCTGATAACGCGAAACAGTGGAATTGCAAACATCAAGAATCATTTCTATCGGTATTTGTGTGCCCTCAGTTCATTGACTGTTGCCAGTTTTGTAACTTATCTTTTATATATCCCCATAGGAAAAATTCTAGTGGCACCTTAGGATAACTTTTCTTAGTTCAAAGTTTAGTCTGGCTTCGCCCATTATTTCAAATCAGTTAATTCTGAAAAGGAGTGAAAACTAAGTGAATTATCAGCTGTTATAAGTGTGTATACATTTTTTGGGACACTCTATGTTTATCTAGCTTGATATAGGTTGAACCATATGAAATTAACAATATTAAACCATTTGACCTACAATTTCACATGGTTTAAACAACTATATTGCATTTCCTCTATCTGTAAATTGTCATTTATCATTTTGGAAAATTATCAAGCAGTATTTTTGCAATTATTGTTTTCCTCCATTGTCTTTCTTCTCATCATTTAGTAACCCCAACCAGATATGTTTTAGAACCTATCATTCCCTCTTTCATATTTCTCCCCCCCCTTTTTTTATTCTAAGCAAATAAAAAAAAGGAAAATCGCTTTTCTATTTCTTAATCTCTTTTTTCATATTTTCTCTCTCCTTGTCATTCTCGCTGCATTCTGAATACTTTATTAATATCTGTTTTCCAGCTTATTAATTCTCTTCACCCATGACTAATCTGTAGTTTAACTCTTTTGACTTTTGACTTTAATATTTTTATCTTTCATCTCCTCCCCAAATCTTCTCTGTCATTGTTTGATATTCTCTTCTGTTTGTTCATCCCCCCCTCCCCCCCAGATCTTGGCTTTTATTTTTTTTCGTTATTGATTAAGGTATTACAAATGTGTCC
>NW_005357451.1:1081620-1085500 GCF_000412655.1 Myotis brandtii | reverse complement strand
TCACCCCCTGTTGTCTGGGCCCATTGCTTATGCTTATATGCATGCATACAAGTCCTTTGGTTGATCTCTTTCCCTTACCCCGATGCTCCTCTACCTTCCCTCTGAGGTTTGAGCATCTGATCGATGCTTCTCTGTCTCTAGATCTGTTTTTGTTCATCCGTTTATGTTGTCATTATAATCCACAAATGAGTGAGATCATGTGATATTTATCTTTCTCTGACTTATTTCACTTAGCATAATGCTCTCCAGTTCCATCCATGCTGTTGCGAATGGTAGGAGTCCCTTCCTTTTTACAGCAGCATAGTATTATTCCTTTGTGTATATGTGCCAAAGTTTTTTAATCCACTCATCTGCTGATGGGCATTTAGGCTGTTTCCAAATCTTAGCTATGTTGAATTGTGCTGCTATGAACATAGGGGTGCATATGTCCTTCCTGATTGGTGTTTTTAGTTTCTTGGGATATATTCCTAGAAGTGGGATTACTGGGTCAAATGGAAGTTCCATTTTTAGTTTTTTGAGGACACTCCATACTGTTCTCCATTTTTTATATATAGAAATTTTATATTCTGCCATCTGTTGTTTCTGTTGATATATGTCAATGGTTTGTTTATTTGTGCCGTGTTTATCTTTGATTGAGAGTTTATATTTCATCGACTTTAATCTGTGAAAATCTAGGAACCCAAGTTAAGGATGCTTCTTTTCAAGGATTATTTGTTTGCTTCAGTCAGAAGGCACTAACTCTTGAGCTCACTTCCACTCCTCTTAGAGCATCTTCATTTAATACGGGCAATAAGACTTGATTTTTTTCAATTGCAGTATTTGAGGCTCAAAGCTTTGAATTCAGCTCAGCATTTGCTTATTCTGTGCATGTATATGTGCGTGTGTGTTTGGGTTTGGGGGGAGGGAAGTTCCTGTGGATAGTCCTCTTATTTCCTTATATCTCCTCAGTGCAATAAAATTATGTTTAATATAAGAAATAGTTTTTTTTGGTTGCAACTGGAAGTCTCCTTACACTTTCCAGTCCAATGTATTGCTAGAAGTGGAAGTAGGTATTCTCAATCTACATTTGTTAACTATGTGATTTTATGAATGGAGGTGAGAATTTTATAATTTGAAAGTAACTTAATTCTGAATATGATAGGTCTGTGTATTCCCAGACAAGTTCTTTCTTCTTTAATTGGTTGTCAAAGTAGGGATGGATAGGGAGTGTCGTATCTCCCAGAACCTGAGGGCCTCCTACTAGAGATAACTTTCAGGGGAGTTCTATCATTTTCTTAATCATACTTTTCATCTTCCTGTGGCATGGCCTGATTCAAAAGGAGCCACATTCTTTTCATGGTACCATTTGCTAACCACTCCTACAGAACTTTAGGGTAAGGAATATAGGGACAGAATGAACATATCATTGAGGAATTAGCCAAAGTTTCCTGGCTTCCTTACTAGCACATTATGAAAATGAAATATTTAACATAATTTATTTTTTCATTTTTAAATTGATTTTAGAGAGAGGTAGGGAGAGAGAAACATTGATGTGAGAAAGAAACATCGATGGTTATCTCCCATATGCACTAAATCTCTATATTTTCTTTTCTAATTTATACACTTTCTAAATATGTACTTGGTTTTTGCTTATTTGTTGTTTTTATGGGAAAAGATGTTTAAAAGTTTTATTTAAACTTTTATTTTATTTTATTCTTGTGCTGATATAAAATTTCAGAATGAGACCCTTATGTCTTAATTCCTACACAAGAAAACATTTTTCCCCAAACAGTATAATAATCTCCTAATGCTGAGGTTTGATCAGCCTTCCATATCTTTTTATCTTCTTCAGAACTTAACTTATCTCAGAATTTTGTGTGTGGTTCAGATTTAATGTTTGTTATAAAACTTATACCTCACCCTTCCCAATTTAAAGCGATACTTAACTTTCAGAGAATGTTGTAATTAAATGTGTGTATACATAGGTAGCTAGATGATGATAGATGATAGATAGATAGATAGATAGATAGATAGATAGATAGATAGATGTTAAAAACAACAAAAAACATTTTGTCTTGCCATTGAAGTAGTATATTAAACTTTTGGGTGGTTCTTTGGTAATTAAAGTTACTCAGAGTTCTTCCTACATATGGTATATATGAGTCTGTGTGAATTATAATAAAACTGCATTTATGTGGCCTAGGCATATTAACTTTTAATTTAATATTTGATTCCCTGTATAATACTATATAATTTCATATAAATATTGTTGTGTTTATGTCCTAAAGTGCTAACACTATCACCATCTATATATCATAGCATACACTTTTTATCACCAGGTTATCAGAATTAGGTGTCACCTGTTCTGTGATTTCTAACCACCATTCTATATTCTGTTTTAATATAAGCCTCTTAAGCATTTCTCACAGCCAGTTACAGTGTGTTCTCATCAAGGCTACTGTTATAAATGGCATGCATGCATATTTATGTGAAGGATTCAAAGACATTTGTAAGTCGTATCCTTGCATTCTAAGTGAATTCTGCATAAATAGTATAACATTTTAACTACTAGAGATAACTTTCATGAATAAATGCCCTTTGAGGTTTTTATAAATTTAAATAGATTTTTAAGCAAAGAAAATGATACTTATTTATTATACTACCTACTACCCATTAATATGTCATGATACATAAATTGGACCGTATTGGAAGAAAAGTCATTGAAACCAGTATGTTTTTCTAGTCTAGCAAGCCATAGAATTTTCCCTACTATATATTAGTTGGTTAATATTTTTTCTGGCATGCAGAACAGGATATGTATGTAGTATTTAGGTTTTTAAACTCTCATAATATATCTTCTAAACAGAAGTTCTTTTTAAGCCCTAACTGACTAATTCATTTATGTTATCTGTGTGGTTGGTAACATAGTAGCCTTTAGAATTACTTTCTGATTCAGAGTAGGTTTTATATATTGTGTCATGTTTTCATAACCTGTGAAATGGAGCAGTACCAGTGGGCACAAACAAACTTTACATTTTTTTTATAGATAGACCCAGACTGCCCAGAGATTGTTACTTGTGTTTGGTAACGAGAGGGCAGTTAAAATTGGCCACAGATTATATTGAAGGAAACTTTTATTAGTTTATATATTCAATTGCATGTGAAGTCAGAACAGAATTGAGATGGCTTTTAGTGTCTTCCCTAAATGTTCTTGCCCTTTCACCCAACAAGTATTGGTTAGATTTTAGATCTAATTTGACAATACATTATCATTTTTCCCTTCAACAACAATCTCCTTTAATTTCTCTTCTTGATAAAAAAAAATCTCCCTACTATTCTGGTAGTAATACAACAAAAAAATTTGAGTGGGAAGAATGCTTTTATATTGTTTTGACTGGTTGTCTAATTTTGCAAATGAGGAAACTTAACATAAAAAGATGCTGAGTCTAGAAACCAGACTTCCTGATAGGCATTTTTTATGTCTCACCTCTTATACAATTTTTAAACAATGTTTTCTGTAAACACTAAAAGGAGATAATTAATAAAAATAGATTTTGGGGATTTTTAAATATTTGTGGTACTTGTCAACTTTTAACAACTTGTAATTTGCTGTGATTTTTTTTTTCTTACTGTCAATACATAGTCACTTTCCTAAAGAAAGCTGGAGAGAATAGGGCTATTCTTACGGTATTTTATAAACATGTTCTGATTCTCTGCCCAATAGCAAATATTGGTTTACATGAATAAAGAAAATCTTTCAACTTCTCCCATTTTACTTAATTAATAATGGTAAAAGGAAAAACAGACCATGATCAAATCAATATCCCCTCCACCCTTATAACTGTACTAGAGGCCCGGTGCACAAAAATTTGTGCACTCGGGGGGCGGGGGGAGGGGGGTC
>NW_005357451.1:1078281-1080485 GCF_000412655.1 Myotis brandtii | reverse complement strand
TGCTCGCTTCAGTGCCTGGCTGCTGGCCGCCATCTTGGCTGACAGTTAATTTGCATATACTCACTGATTAGCCAATGAAAAGGGTAGCTGTCGTACGCCAATTACCATGTTTCTGTTTTATTAGTGTAGATGTGTGCATTTAATAAACACTAATGTGGATCTGAGTCCACTAGCAGTTAGGTTTTGGAGATTAGTTAGCATTTCTCTGTTTAATGCTCCCAACACATCATGGTAGAACTGCACGATACACCTAAATGTGGGTGCATAAACTGGCCCTATGTCTAATTGGTGGATTTGATCAGTTTAAATGTGTGTCTGTGTGTAAAGCTTGATTGTTGAATCAGGCCTTAAATATTTGAAATTAAATGTTAAAACATTGCTAAAGTGAACTCAAAAGAAACATAAATTAATTGAACATTGAGTTCATAAATCGTATGGTTAAGTAAGAAATATTTTCATAGTGGGTCACTACACACTATTGTTTTACAACACTGCAGCTGAGTAGAGCTGCATTGAGATATGTCAAAGGTTCTTAATCTAAGGTCCATAGGTCCTTGGAGTTTATATACAAGATGTTATATATGTGTCTTTAGGAAAAAAAATTCATACTTTCATCAGATTTTCACGGGCATCCATGACCTAAAAACAAAGATCGAGAACTATTGCTTTGAATTTTCTATGAAAGTAAAAGGTGTTTGGGGTATCTAAAGACCGTAGAGATACAGGAAAACTTGGAAAATGTTGCTATTGGAACTGTAATTTACAGACATCTCTTTGGAAAAATGCAAATAGATATCTATAGTATGGTGGTGTGGAGAAATCATAAATATAGAATAATCAACAAGGGGGTCCATTTTAGAGCTGGACCAATGGGGTAAAATCCTGGTCCTATCATTTACTAGCTGTGTATCCTTGGACAAGTTACTTAACTTTTCTATACTCCAGTTTCTTCATTTTTCATGGGGATAATAATAGTATCTACCTCATAGGTTGTAAGGATTAAAATAAATTAATATCTGGAAAGTGCCTAAAACAGCGCTTGCCTTAATAAGTACTGCATACATGTTAGCTGTTATTGATATTACTGTTACTATAATTATTATAATTATTGCTGCTGCTGCTTCTGGTGCTGCTGCTGTTGTAGAATGCCACCAGGGCAAGTATGAGGCTGATTTAGGGACTGAGCAAGATTTGGTGTTCTAATCCAGGAGGCCCACAACCTTTTTCAGTAAAGGGTCATATAGTAAATAGTTTAGGCTTTGCAAGTCATACGGTCTCTGTTGAAACTATTTGCAGTCATAGACAATATGTAAAAGAATGGACATGACTGTGTTTCAAAAACCTCTTATTTACAAAAATAGATGGAAGGTTTTTCTACCTCAGTTTAATCAGTTGAATATGCTTTTTGTCTACAAAATATAATAATACTTTTTGAAAAACCTGATTCATTCATATTTGATGGATAAATGAATAGTAAGTATTTATAAATTGCTACAACATTTGCATGTTAAAGAAACTGTAGAGTAGTATTTCTCAAACTTTCACCTATGTCAGAATTTAACACATGGATTACTGGGTCTCATCCCCAGAGTCTGACTTGTAGATCTGGAGTGGGACCTGAAAATTGCATTTCTAATAAATTTCCAGGTGTTGCTGGTGGAACACTATTGAAATGGAATCATCCAGGGGAATGGCTTCCTGGGCCTAATTCTAATTAATAAGAAAAAAAAAAAGATTCAAAATAGCAGAAAACTTGAGAAGAACCATCTCTATTATTTGTTATTAATTTATTTTAATTTTTTCCCTTTTAATTCAGTAGCTATATATTTTAGCTTCCCTTCTCTGCCTAGTACTCTCCTTAGTGTAGTGGATACATGTAAAAAACAATTTGACAGCAACAGTCTTTGATGTCAGTGTCAAGAGTGTTTACTCTAGTTGAGTAAAGAAAACGCACACTTAGGGATCAATCCTATCTAATAATAGACAAACATGGTAATTGACCGTACCTTCGCTATGCCTCCCATTGGCTAATTTGCATACTGCAGGCAGGGCAGGTCAGCGCCATCCTGCCTGCCCCACCGCCATCTGGGCCTGCTATTTGCCACCCGGGGCGCTGGGGTGGGACGGCACCATCCCACCTGCTCTGCCACCATCCGGGCCTGCTATCTGCGACCCGGGGCGGCGGGCGTCCCGTGTGCGACCCA
>NW_005357451.1:1072440-1078181 GCF_000412655.1 Myotis brandtii | reverse complement strand
GCTCCCTGGCTGCCAGAAGGATGTCTGACTGCAAGCTTAGGCCTGATCCCCCAGGGAGTGGGCCTAAGTCGACAGGTGGACATCCCCCAAGGGGTCCTGGACTGCAAATGGGCACAGGCCGGGCTGAGGGACCCCCCTCCCCCAAGTGCACAAATTTTTGTGCACTGGGCCTCTAGTTAGAGAATAAGAAAATATATTTCCTCAGGTTTCAGAATGTGCAATTTAGGTATAAATGGCATCAGTACTCAAAAATAATTGGAAGGAGCCTAAACAAATATGACGTGAAATTAATTAAATCAAGGCACACAGTGGACACTTTGATGAAGTTATAGGAATCTCAGACTGCTCTGTTAACTAATACATATCCTGAAAAGAGTAAGATGATTGGGCTTACTCTGAGCCAAACTACTAGTGGTCTGACACCATCTATCATTGAACATGGGCTGATACACAGTTGTTCTAGAGCAATGGTTCTCAACCTTCCTAATGCCACGACCCTTTAATACAGTTCCTCATGTTGTGGTGACCCCCAACCATAAAATTATTTTCGTTGCTACTTCATAACTATAATTTTGCTACTGTTATGAATCGTAATGTAATTATATATGTGTTCTCCGATGCTCTTAGGCGACCCCTGTGAAAGGGTCGTATGACCCCCAAAGGGGTCACGACCCACAGGTTGAGAACCGCTGTTCTAGAGGCTCTTGGTTTAGGTCAGAGTTTCTCAATCTCAGCTCTGTAGACATTTTTGGAAGGATAATTGTTTGCTGTGTTTGGGGAAGGGCTCTCCTGTGCATCAAAGGATGATTAGCAGCATCCCTGGACCCTATCCACTAGGTGCCACTACCTTTACCCATTTACTTGTGCTACGCAAAAATGTCTTCAGTTATTGCCAGATGTTATGTAGGGGCAACATAACTCCTATTTCAGAAATACTGGTTTACTGCAATCAGTATATATATTGAATTGGTGTAGCCTACTCAGTTAAATATTTAAAGGCAGGGAGAATAAAATGTTCTTGTAGCCTTTTCATATAATCTTACTAGAGGCCAGGTGCATGAAATTCATGCACCAGGGGTGTGTGTGTCCCTCAGCCCAGCCTTCACCTTCTCCAATCTGGGACATCCCTCTCACAATCCAGGACTGCTGGCTCCCAGCCGCTCGCCTGCCTGATTGCCCCTAAGCACTTCTGCCTGCCAGCCTGATCACCCCCTAACCACTCCCCTGCCAGCCTGATTGATGCCTAACTGCTCCCCTGCCAGCCCGATTGCCCCTAACAGTCCTCCCCTGCCAGCCTGGTCACCCCTAACTGCCCTCCCCTGCTGGTCTGGTCGCCTCTAACTGCCCTTCCTTGCTGGCCTGGTCACCCCCAACTGCCCTCCCCTGCCAGCCTGGTCAACCCTAACTGCCCTCCTCTGCAGGCCTGGTCACCCCCAACTGCCCTCCCCTGCAGGCTTTGTTCCCCCCAACTACCCTCTCCTGCAGGCCTGGTTCCCCCCACCTGCTCTCCCCTGCAGGCCTGGTCCCTCCCGAGTGCCCTCCCCTGCAGGCCTGGTCCCCCGCAACTGCCCTCCCCCCCACCCCGGCCATCATTGACCACATGGGGCAGCTATCTTGTGTGTTGGAGTGATGGTCAATTTGCATATTACTCTTTTGTTAGATAGGACTAGAGGCCTGGTGCAGGAAGTTTTGCACAGGTAGGGTCCCTCTGGGTGGCCTGCAGGGATCAGGCCAAAATCCGCAGTCCAACACCACCTGAAGCTCCTACCTGCTGCTTCTGCTCATCCTGGCCCCACTATGCCTGCCACGGGCTTGCACCCAATCAATCCCGATCAAGAGGCTCACTCTGCTGCAGCAGTGCTTGTCAGCCATGAGCCCTGTGGATAGCGCCCTCCCAAGGGGAGTGGCCTGCGGGATCAGGCTGAAACCAGCTCTCTGACATCCCCTGAGGAGTCCTGGATTGTGAGAGGCACAGGCCCAGGCTGAGGGACCCCACAGTGGCCTGGGGAGGGACCATGGGAGGGCTCCAAGGTGTGTCCTGCCCATCTCGCTCAGTCCCAATTGGCCAGACCCCAGCAGTGAGCTAACCTATCTGTTGGAGCATCTGCCCTCTGGTGGTCAGTGCACATCATAGTGACTGGTCGACCAGTTGACTGTCCCCTGGTGGTCAGTGCACGTCATAGCGAGCAGTTGAGCAGCCTTAGCATATCATTAGCATATTATGCTTTGATTGGTTGTTCAGTTGTTCTGACGTTCAGTTTATTTGCATATTACCCTTTTATTATATAGGATTACTCAATTTTGGTTCAATAATCTGGAGCTATGTAAAAATTCTTTAAAGAGAACAGTTTAAAATATTTTGGACATTTGATTTCATGGAATAATTCATGCAGTTCATTTAGCAAATTACCTGACATATAGGAGAAAATTCTTGGGTAACGTATTATCTTAGTCATTAGAAAAAAATGAAAATACTGAAAAAAGAAAACACATATACTCACTCTTATGAAGAAATACAAGCCCTATTGCCCACCCTTGAATTCCACCCCTAGAGTTAGCCATTGCGAAGTTAGTTGCATATCTTCCTGTCTTTTCCATGCCTGTACAAACATCCTTGTATAATTGGGTACATGTGTGCATACTTATAAAAATTTAAATGATTAAATAGTTCTTTGATATACAGATGTATGTACCATAATTTAACCATTTCCTATTGTTGATATTATCGTGCTAAAATGTCTTTTTTATATAAGAAATATAATTTCAAATGCAGAAAATTTGGAAAACAGGAACACAACTATTAATATTATTATAATAATTAACTTAAATCCCATAACCTGTTAACAATAATGATACAACATTTTGGTATATTTTCTTCTACTTTTATTCATCCATACATTTAAAAAGCTATGTAATTATAATGCTCTTAATTTTTTTATTTGGCTATCTTAAATTATAGCATAAATAAACTTATAGCCATCATCTTCAAAACACATATCTCAGCTTAAAATAGATAGCAGTAGGTTATTATAAGAGGAATTCTTTAAGTTGAGGGGTTCCTAATCTCACATCCAATGCCCGGAATCAATCACCTGGGTTTCAGGAATTTGGGGGTAAATATCCTGAAATTGCATGCCAGATTTTGGGCATAGCTGTATTTTTCTAGGAAGGAGATTCATAGCAGTGTGAAATAGATGAACTGAAAGCTTGTCTCCCAAAAGTTTGAGGACTGTTGTTTGAATAGCATTTTTACAAACTCTAGGATCCTGGAGGATAAAGTAAGCACAGCAACATAATTCATTTTCTGAATCTTTTGTATATAATTTTACAGATGGTTTTCCCTCTAGTTAATAGTTGATATTGGCATAGAGATTATACATAAAGTGTAGAGAGTAAGCATGATGATGTGTGTATGATCATTTGTTTGTTTTTCCCTGAGGAGAGAATGTTGCATGGGATGAACAGCAGGGTGGTGAGATAATTCATCATTTTGAAACCTGTTCTCTGGTGATAGATGGATAGATTGCTAAAGTAACTCAATAATCTTCATTTTTTCCAGGTTATTCACAGATCAGTGAGCATTATCGTTAATAAAGCAATGGAATGCTTTTGTGTCCTTGCCTGCATTATTCCTCAGGTTTTGACAGGAAAAGACTTTTAATTTGAGAAGAACCTCTTATTTAAAATTACATTATATTTAAGAGTGTGTTGCTGGAGCATTTACTGTGGCTCTCATGAATATATTAGAATTATATTGCCTACACAAATTATACAGTTTGAGTGTCTATTTTAGTAATAGCCCCCTTCAATGCTAACTAACTCAAATGCTATATTATTTTCAGGTAGGTATAAAAACTTTCCCAGCCATTTTCCTCTAGGTTACATTTGTATACTACTCTAGATCTTAAAATAATTCTAATAACTTGTATTAGAGTGAAAGGTGGCTGGCTTTGTATAGGGCAAGGGTGATATTTGTATCCAGTCCAATATTTGGAACTGAGATTTTAGTTTGATTAAATTAAAAGGTAACAATATGCTATTGCATAGATTAACTTTTTAAGGATCATTCAAAACAATTTGTGACCCATCCCTTTGGAATCGATCTATATTGTGCAAGTGTATTAGAAATAACATGTGATGTGTTTTTACTTTCATTTTTTAAAATCTTTATTGTTGAAAGTATTACAGATGTTCCCTTTCTCCCCGCCCCCCCGCCATTGACCCCTTCTAGCCCACACCCAAGCCCCCCAGGCCTTCACCACAATATTGTCTGTGTCCATGGGTTATGCATATATGTATACAAGTTCTTTGGTTCTTCCCACCCACGCACCCCCACCTTCCCTCTGAGATTTGACAGTCATATATTAAGAAAACATAGCATTCTCTTTACTCTTTTGCTATTTTCTCTCCAACTTGCTACTCTACATTTTCTGGCTAAACCTTGCAACAAATAGACCTTTACTTTCTCTTGAAAGGAAATATTTGTTTTCTTTTTCTGCTTATCAAAGTAAATCATGCTTATGATACGAAATTTTCACAATACCAATGGTATGAAGAATGTAAAAATTAAATTGACGAGATGATTGTTTTTATGTATTTTAGAGAGAAAGGAAGGGAGAGGGATAGAGAGATAGAAATATCTATCAGCTGCCTCCTGCACATCCCCCAATGGGGACTGAGCCTAGAACCCAGGCGTGTGCCCTGACTAGGAATCAAATAGTGATCTTCTTGGTTCATGGATCGATGCTCAACCACTGAGCCACACCGGCTGGGCTTAGTTTGGTTATAAAGTGGCTTTCCTCTTATTATTTACTAAGTATTTCAGCCTTATTTTATTTATAGTGTCAAAACTACTTTAATTTTTGAAAATTAAAACAATTCCTCCAGATTGTTCAATATGTTATCATTTTGTAAACAAATTCATTGTTGTTGTCTAAGTTTAAAAATCCTACCATGGCTTCTAGTGTCCTAACCATGTTTATCTCTTTTCAATATTTATATAGTTTATTGACAAAGGAAGAAACAGATCCTTCTACAAATAACTTGCTAAAAATCTGAATTTCCCATGAGAGGAACCAATGTCACCCCAATAAATTCAATAAAAAATAAATAAAAATAAAGAGATAATAAACTTGAGTTCATATACTGAATAAATTAACTTATGGGAAAGGATCACCCCCCTCTTTTTTTTTTATAATGTTATCACAAGGTTTCAGTGGGAAGGAGAGTGCATATTTTAGAGGTCAAGCCATTAAAATTAAAGCATTTCCCCCCCAGAATGTATAGTATTTATATGTTATATGCTCATTTTTACAAAAGACCGCTAGTTATTATGATTATTAAATTAGAAACTTGAAGTTTTACTGAAATAATTTTTTCTACATTGCAGGGATTTTTGTTTTGTTCATAGCCAGGCATTTCATTTATTGCTCTCTGCTTCACTAAGAGGAAGGAGTTGTTTTCTTCTTTTTTAAAATTTGTTTTTACTCACTTCAAAGACCTAAAACTAATACTTTTTATTTGAAAAGTCAGAAGAGCATTGACTATAAACTTGGTCTCTAATAAAAATTAGAATTTGCCCAGCTGATTTGGCTCAGTGGTTGAGCACCAGCTTATGAACCAGGAGGTCACAATTAGATTCCCAGTCAGGGCACATGACAGGGTTGCAGGCTCGATCCCCAGTAGAGGTGTTCAGGAGGCAGTCAATCAATGATTCCCTCTCATCATTGATGTTTCTATCT
>NW_005357451.1:1070146-1072239 GCF_000412655.1 Myotis brandtii | reverse complement strand
TTTCTATCTCTCCCACTCCCTTCCTCTCTGAAATCAATAAAAATATATTTTAAAAAATAGCATATAGAATGCTTTGTACTAACTTCTGTGTGTCTTAGACATACATTGTTGAAAACAAAGTCTCTGGTTGGGAGGGGATGTTAAAGAGTGTTGGACAGAGAGACTGGGCAACTAATTTAAGAGAGTGATATGTACTGTGAAGAAAAGATAGGGTGATATGACAGGAAGTGACTATTGGTAGTGATAGGAAGGTGCCCCATCAGATGCTTTGATGGTCACGGAAGGCCACTCAGGAGGCTGGCATTTGCGTGTAGTAACACCAAAATATGATAAGGCATACACTTTTGAAGATCTGAAGGAAGAGCTTTCTAAGAAGCTGGCACTGTGTCAGAGGTCTAAGGTGGGTTCTTTTGGGATCTAGAAAGGTTACCATGACAGGGACACATGAACAAGTTAATCAGGAGTGGTATTTTTTACAGTACCCCAAATGAGGCCATTGGTAAGCATACAAATAATTTCTACCTGTTTCTTTGCAGCAACGCTGTGCCCCAATAATTTCTTATATGCAAACTTTTCTAGCTTTTGAAATATGATTTCCTGTTTGAGGATTGCTGTACTTCTGTGGGAAAATATACATAATGTTTAATTTGCTTTATTAGTTTGATGTAGTTGTATGATTCAATAGCTTTGATGATACGACCTCAGCTGAAGGTCTAGAGAACTTCAAAAAAAAATAATAAAACGAAACATTAAATCCAGGACACAGAATGTTCTGTGTGTAAAAATAGATTAAATGCGAATAATATATTAATGTGAGCCCTTGCCATTTTTCCTCTGATCTCTCGCCAAAGCTGTCAGGGCCTTATGCCCAGTATTTTTCTTCAGAGGCAGAGAAGGTCTCTTGCCACCTTTAGAAAAAACTCTGGTTTAAGGCAGTGACCTACTGTTCATTTTCCATATACAGAATCCCACACACATAATTTTAGAAATGAAAACATTGCCTTACATTTTACATTTATGAATTTGGAGAATGTTTTCAAAGATTATTTTCTTTATGTTTTCAAATTCTCACTCATTAATATGGTTCAGTTTTCTTATAATTTCAAAAATTGTACAAATGAATATGTATAAAATAGTTCTATTTTGAAAATATGAAGATACTTTCTGTTTTGTTGGATTTCTCTTGGGCACATTATATGCACACAGTATATTTCTCTTGTAACAACACATGTAGTAACCCTAAAGTTTATTTTCTTTCTTGTTACATTAGTTTTTAATTAAAGAAAACAGCTAGTTGGAAGCAGTTACTTTCTGTGAAATGTAATGAAGATTTATTTTGGAAGAGACCTTCACTTTATTAGCTGAAGCAGTAATCAGCAGAATTAATAGAATAATCAAATTATATACAAACTCATAAATCATCATGAATAGTGCTGTCAAAAGTTCAGCTATTAATGGGTCCTATTGTTTTGCAGCTGTATTAAAAATCACAACTGCTGATTTCTACCTTGATAGGCACTGAAATTACTTTTTTAAAGGCTCTATAGGATAGGGATACTAGCAAAAAAATGTTCACAACTGTTAATTTATCTGTAATACAATTTGATGTCACCAGGGCAAAGTTGAAATTGAGTACAGTGTTGGTATGCTCTCTTAGTAAAATTTGACCCATTGTTGGAAGCAGTACTCAATTAGAGTACTATTGATTTAAATGTCTGTTGTTTGGGATTAATTGAAGTGGCAGTTTAATATTTGAAACTTACAGAAAAAAAAACTCTCATTAGATCAATCTTTATATTTCTCAGAAACTGTTTATTCTTTTTAACTTTAATTGCAATGGGACAAATGGGCAATTCCTTGCTGCTGAGCTTTGTGATTTTTATATTTGCATGTATAGGAATGGCAGATCTCCACTACTCATGTCGTTGGATTTCTCTTGGGCACATTACATGCACACAGTATATTTCTCTTGTAACAACACATGTAGTATAGTTGCTGATACATAAAAACCAGCTCTGCCCTAGCTGGTTTGGCTCAGTGGATAGAGCATCGGCCTGTGGACTGAAGGGTCCCAGGTTTGATTCCTGTCAAGG
>NW_005357451.1:1067381-1070127 GCF_000412655.1 Myotis brandtii | reverse complement strand
CCCAGTAGTGGACATGCAGGAGGCAACCGATCAATGATTCTCTGTCATCATTTATGTTTCTATCTCTCTCTTCCTCTCCCTTCTTCTCTGAAATAATTAAAGATCCTATATAATAAAAGCCCAGCAACCGAATGGCGGAACGACCAGAACGACCAGTCAACCAGTCACTATGACACGCACTGACCACCAGGGGGTAGACGCTCAATGCAGGAGCCGCCCCCTTGTGGTCAGTGCACTCCCACAGTGGGAGTGCCGCTTGGCGGACCAGAATGAGCAGCTGCTCCCACTCGGCTAACTGGGATGAACGGCGCTCCCACAGCCACTCGGCTGACCAGCTGACCGGCTGACCAGGATGAGCAGCTATTCCCACACAGGGCTGATCCCCGCAGGCCACGCCCCCAACTGGTGCACGAATCCCGGGTACTGGGCCTCTGGTATATATATATATATACAAGCTCTAAGCACAGCTTGTCAGAGCCTTTTAAAATAAAGTGAATTTATTTTTGAAAAAAATCTAAGGCTTTTTGCAATTAGAAAACAAGTTGTCTTTTTTAAGTATGTGATTTCATTTTGTATCTTTGAAAGTGACATTTTATCTTTTTCATCTAATTTTGACAGACATTCACAAGCAAAGAATTGTCTTTACTCTCAGTCATTAGATACACCCAGATATTAATTTCACATGACCATTGCTAATTTTTCAAATCTGTATTTTTATTTAATTAAATTTTTAGCTTTCAAATGTAAGAAAGGTATAAAGACTATCTCTGTATGAGTGGTATATAACTGAGGTATAAAATGTGTCATTCTAAGTAAGAGGAATTCAAAATAAGATGTAAACTTTGATTTATCACTGGCTCTCCTCTCATAGATAGATTTTTAAAAATCTAAATACAGAAGCTGAGATAAATCTAAATTCTCAGGCTTTCCCACGATAACTCTGTTACCTTTGCAGTCAATTTGAAATGGAAAGACCCTAATCTTTTTCAGAAAAATAAATTCTGACCACCTCAAAGCAACAAATACTTGTACTTATTCTATATTTTCTATAGCTGATAAAATGAATGCATGCTCTTCGAATTCTACCAATTCTGTTAACATTTGCATTTTGCTCTCTTTGATTGATTTCTTTTTATTTTAGAATATCCATATTTTAAATTTTAATGCACAATATCTTGAATAATAGTCATTTAACATAGAACATACATGGCAAGGTAAATAAAAATATTTTAAAAACTTAGTGATCATCTGAGTCCTAGAGATTGCAATGACCAGTATCTATAGGGGCCAGTGAGATCATAGAAAGTAAGTGAAGTGGGTGGATGGAGAGAACAGGAGTAGTAGAGAGCATGGTGAATTGTTGAGCACAGGATGCATCTAAAGGGAGCAGCTGCTATACAACCATTGCTCTCAGTTTGCAGGCTCAGTGTTGCCAGATTTTCTCCTTTCCGAGGAGCCAGAAATCCAGAGTATTAATGTGATGGTAGCTTTTCTTTTTCTTTTTTTTTTTTTTAACTGTCATACAAAACTTATCTACCAGCGACTTTATCCCATGGGCTTCCATTTGGCAACTCCTTGTGATAGATAATTCTACATTTAAGAGGATGATATCTTTCACCAAATTGAGATTTTAAAAAATACTTTATAGTCATTTTATAATGCTTCTTCATTGCATCACACTCATTTTTAGCAACTATGTTAGGTAGTAAATTTATGCCATGCATATACCACCTCGGAAGACTAGATTTGGATTTTGAGTTACTGTATAAATTGAGCATCCCTTAAGGGGAAACCACAAGCATTCCAGTGGTATTTTTGTTCTCATAAATCGGCAGTCTAGAAATTCTGGGATTAACCTTTGACTCTGTTCTAATTACTGTGTTGTTCTCAGTTTTTTGAAGCTATACTTTCTTCATTTTCCACTCTTCTGCCATGGTCCAGGACTTATCACTTCCTGGATTCCTGCTATAATCCCTGTAGCTGGCCTCCTGTATCCAGTGTCTGCCTTCTTCATTGAACTGACTTGTCACTTCCAGTGGCATTCTGTTGTCTGTCACATCAGATATAGATGCTTCTACCTACCTTTTACCCCAATTCCATAATCATTTTATCCTTCAACACCTTCCTGTTATTCCCCAATTTGAGTATCCATTCGGGTATCTGTGCACGTTTTACCTTTCTGCATTTTCTCTCATTTACCACCTTTTAGAATCTGCCCCCCACCTTGAACATTCTAACCTGTTCCTCTTCAAGGTTTGACTCAGGCCTAGCCATCAGTTCTTCCATTACCTCTGGTTGCTAGAAACTATGTGGTTTTAGGCAAGTAGTTTAACTTCTCTGATTTTCTGCAGCAGGGAATTTGTCTAGCTGTTTTAAAAGTTCCCTCCTGTTCTGACATTCTGTAACTCCTTTTCCTCGAACACATGTTGACCTCTCTCTTCTTTGAACTCCCTTGCAATAATACTTCTAGTCTTTACGCATAATATAGTTTTTAACTTTTCTCTAGCTGTTACACTTAATAAAGTCATTTGTCGCCGAAACCGGTTTGGCTCAATGGATAGAGCGTCGGCCTGCGGACTGAAGGGTCCCGGGTTCGATTCCGGTCAAGGGCATGTACCTTGGTTGCGGGCACATCCCCAGTGGGGGGTGTGCAGGAGGCAGCTGATCGATGTTTCTCTCTCATCGATGTTTCTAACTCTCTATCCCTCTCCCTTCCTCTCTGTAAAAAATCAATAAAATATATATA
>NW_005357451.1:1060964-1067291 GCF_000412655.1 Myotis brandtii | reverse complement strand
GATGTTTCTAACTCTCTGTCTCTCTCCCTTCCTCTCTGTAAAAAATCAATAAAATATATTTAAAAAAAATAAATAAAGTCATTTGTCTCATATGCTTAATAGAAGGCTAATTCCATGACTTATATTTAGCATTTATTGTGAAAGTGCAATGCAGTAGCTAGTTGGTTGCTTTGAACAAATTCAATCTTATTCACAGGCCTAGATGAATCATGGCTGACAGCCCTAACTTCAGTCCCAGGCTAGTACCATTAACCTTTGGACTGAGAAGGCTTGCAGCCCTTACCTAGGATTTGGCTAACACAAGTGACTATTCTTTCTTTTATTTCACTATTGAATAGATATGTGCCAACAAAGGTAAAAAGTGAAAATATCTGGGATCGCAGAAGCCTGGGTCACTTTTGTGTGGGAACCATATCCATTTAAAATGGCATAGTCAGTCTTGAGTTGGGGTTTAGTTAGGAGGAGCAGTTAAAGGAAATCAGTTGAATTGGGTGGTATGGAGAAGGTATAGAGGGTGCCTAGTTTAAAGGAATCCAGGAACCACACAAAAATAAGGCTAACTATTTGACCTGATAGTCAGTTTTGTAATAAATAGTTGAAAGGTGAAATTATTGAACATATAACTCACAGGAGGAAAGAACATAATTTTTGTGAAGTAATTATACCTCAGCCATCTAACAGGGTTCTTTGAGAGGGATAAATCAGGTGTGAACAAGGGGGAGCCAGTGAACATTTAGATTTTCAAAAAGCCTTTGATAACATTTTATACCAAAGACTGCTTTAAAAAATGTCTGCTCTCCACAGGGTTGGGGAAAAAGTTTAGTTATGCATAAAGATCTAGTTTAAACACAGGAAGGAAGGAACGGGTGTTTTAAATGAATTCTTTAGTTGCATGGGGGAGATTTTTGCAGTAGGCTCTCCCAAGAATCAGTGTTTAGTGTTTTAGTTTCTTTAACATTTTTATAAATTATTGGAGATTCTGCAGAGTAACTCTCCCAGCTGCATCCCAATTTATAGTTAACACTGAAAGCTTGTAGGTAGTAAAATACTAAGCTGAAAGAGTGTTAGTAAAATGCTAAGCTGAAAGAGTGTCAGCTGAAGGACTGTTTTACAAGACAGTGTGAGAAAGCAGGAAAATAGCATGAATGACTATTTCTAGGAAGATGGCTCTGCACGTATTTTCAACCCATGAAAGTGATCTAGAAGTTTTTATTGTGTCTGCATTCAGAAAGACCCACATAATACTGAACATAGTCATGAAGGGCATTAGAAATAGAAGAGAGATTATTATTGCCCTGATTCAACACAGATGCCTATTTTCTGTGCTATTTGTAAAATTTGAGTTTTGTAGACTAGGCAGCAAAATGGATCAAGGATTTAAATAAGGATTATTCAAGTAAGAAATGAATCTATCAGATACAGAACATCAAAGCAGAGAAAGAAGCTGAGACAGAGATTGCTCAAAAGAAATCTCATGGCAAGCCCAAGTAGGTTTACTGTTGACTTGTTTGCTACACCCCAAAAGTTTGAACCAAGGCCTTCCTATTGAATTTGAAAGATCCGTTTTTATTTATTTATTTAAATATATTTTTTACTGATTTTTTACAGAGAAGAAGGGAGAGGGATAGAGAGTTAGAAACTTCGATGAGAGAGAAACATCGTTCAGCTGCCTCCTGCACACTCCCCACTGGAGAGGTGCCCGCAACCAAGGTATATGCCCTTGACTGGAATCGAACCTGGGACCCTTGAGTCCGCAGGCCGACGCTCTATCCACTGAGCCAAACCAGTCAGGGCGAAAGATCCGTTTTTAAATGTATTTGCTTAAGTAGATATGTGACAGATAAGAAACATGAGGCTGTTAGCCTGAGTGTTCAGACTGAGTGTTCAGTTTTATTAAGAGCTCAGTTTTTATAATAGATACAGAGATCATTTTGATAGTTGCCAGATGAGAGGGGGTGGGGATCGGTGAAAGAGGGGAAGGAATTAGAATGTAATCTTTGTCAGTTATAAAAATAGTCAGGACAGCATAGGGAATATAGTCAATATTATTCTAATAACTATGGTGTCTCTGGGAGTATACACCTGAAACTTATGTCAACTGTAATTGAAAATTTTTAAAAATTTAAAAAAAGAGCTTAGTTTAAATTATATGTTTAAAAAGTAGTCAGGAAACATCAAATCTTTCCCATGAAAAGTTAGATTGATGTCATTTTGATAGGCTATATGTAAGAATAATTGAGTTGGCCTGGTGGTTTGGCCCTGATACAAATCAGGGAGCCATTGTACACATGAACTGTAGTTACAGAACCTAGGTTGTGACCCAAGCATAGAGATTGGCCCCCAATATTTTTAGAAGGATTTATTTTAAAGATTGAATGATGGCTTGTGTTCTGTAATTTATGTTAATTTATTCTGGGGCCCTGGTGCAGTTATTAATACAGATCTGTTTCTGTCATCCAATACATAGTTTTATTGTGATTTTTTTCCTATAGAAGGTTAAATTTAAGGACAGCTGGAAAAGCTGAAAAGAAATGAATATATCATCTACAGAATGTCACCAAGAACAGGAGAAGCTAGATATATGGCTAAGATCTATAAAATAGAGGCAGATTCTGGGAGTGAATTTTCTGAAGGCTATGTATTGTTTTTTGACAGCTTTTTTTAAAGTTAAGCATGATGATTATGCCTTCTAAGAGTGACAGCAGTGCCTAAAGCAGCGGTTCTCAACCTGTGGGTCGCGACCCCTTTGGCAGGCGAATGACCCTTTCACAGGGGTCGCCTAAGACCATCCTGCATAGCAGATATTTACATTACGATTCATAACAGTAGCAACATTACAGTTATGAAGTAGCAACGAAAATAATTTTATGGTTGGGTCACAACATGAGGAACTGTATTTAAAGGGCCAGAAGGTTGAGAACCACTGGCCTAAAGGGTCATCTATCTGCCCACAACCTTTTCAATGAGTGTAAAATTTGCATCAAAATCCCCAATTGGACTCAAATACTTGTACCATATAATTTCTTGAATTATCAATAATGCTGTGCCCTTCCAGGTCCATGGCAACTCATTTAAGGCACAGAAATGAATCTGTTCCTTATGCCCTTCTATATGCTTAGTACCCAGAGTATTCAGTAGCAATCTTGATGAAGGGCCAGGAGATAGTGGTTGTTCAGGTTGTTAACAGTCAGCTGTCTCTAATTATTACACCCAGGTAGAGGAAGAGCATTTTAGCAGAATCTCAACAAGCTACCCTTACAGGAAGACTATCAGGCTTCAGCAGTCACATTTGATTGTTATGCATTTCAGAGGGGAGACTGCTCTCATGAATATGTGAATTATATTAAACTTGTCTTCCGGAGGACATCTTCCTGCTACATGTAGCCCATCAGCAATTCTTGTCAGCTTTATGTCTGAAATATGTCCCCGATCTTTCTGCTTCGTCTCCATTGCCACTACCCTGCTTCAGGTCACCATCATCTCTCACTTGGTCTCCTGCAGACATAACTGGTCTCTTCTATTCCACTCTTTTCCCCTTGACACTTCTCCACAAAGCAGCCAGGCTCATCTTTTAAATACACAAATCTGATCATGTCACTGCTCTGCTTAAAACCATCTGGCGGCTTCTCATTGTACTTAGAATAAAATTTAAAGTCCTCAGTCTGGCCTTTAAAGACTTGCATGATCAGGCCCGTATCTCTGTGATCCCAATTCATACTATAAATCTAATTCTTGACTGTGTTCCAGCCCCACTGGCTGTCTCGCTCTTTCTCAAATACACTGAGCTGGTTTATATTTCCAAGTTTTCAATTTATTTTTTCTTTTGCTTATAATATTTTTTTTTCTCCAGATCTTAACATGGTTGACTTCTTCTGGTCACTCAGGTCTCAGCTCAAATGTCAATTCCTCAAAGAGGCTCTCCCTGATTACCCAACATACAGACCCCTTTATCACCCTCACATTATCCTATTTTATTATTTTAGAACACATCACTATTATTTTTTAAAAATTATTTTCTCTCTCAGGCACTAGATAAGTTATACATCAGTCAGGACAGCATTTGTCTTCTTTACTTTTGTATCCCTGGTGCCCAGAACTACATCTGATGCATTAGTGGGACTAGTTTCATAAATATTTGGAAAGAAGAAGTTAACATCAGTGCTCATCCTTATCACCACCCAGTTCTCTTAGAAATATCACAGTTCCCTTTAGGGAAGGTGGTTGAATTGACCAGGTACATAAGTTGATTAAATTATGTTAGAAGAGATAAGGCCTTGAACACCTAGAGGTAGATTCTCATAGTAAAGTAGTGTTGCCTACAAGCCCCACATAGTTGGTACAGTCTGTAATCATCATCCCCTTTGCTATAGAAGGTGATTGGTAACAAAAGCTATAATTTATTAAACATTTATGATGTACCAGGCACAGAATAAGTACTTTGCATGCATTAACTTATAAAATCCATGAAACAGCCCTATGAGATGTGTATTATTATTATTCCCGTATATAGTCTCTGAGACTAAAAATAGACTGTCCACTGTGATTTCACAACAACTTCTAAGAGGTAATCTCTGTGTGATTCTCAGTACTTCATGACTGAGATTACTCACCTGATTTTTAGTGACCTTTTAGTTTTAGTGATCACTGCTTGCCACAGGTTCCCTTGGGTTCTAAGACCATGACCAATATCAGGTAGGACTTCCATTTCGGCCCTACTGGATCATGGTAAATGAGGCCATGTTGTAAAGGAGCACTCATTTGAGAGATTTTTTTTTATGGTCTTGCTAATTAGTCTAAAACTTGAGAAGTAATGAATCCCAAGAATATATAGCAAGTCCTGGCTTGGGATTGTTATGAATATAACTTTCCTAGGACTGCAAGAGTCGTTACCTATTGTTTAGCTCTTGCTCTTAAGAAAGCATTTGGTTTGGGGCAGATAGGAAATTTTTGCTGAGTTGTATGACAATAGTTTGAGTTGTAGAGGGGATCTTGGCATAGGGGGTAGTAGAGATGATGCTGTGACATATGCTGTCCAATTTTGCATTCCCTGGAGACAGGCCAACTACAGCAAAATGCTTCTTTCATTTCTGACATCCACTGTACAATCACTCCCCTCCCCCTACTTCTAGCTAGAAAAATGATACCAGATATTAAGAAAGATAAAAAAGGAATGTTAGTCTAAGTAAATACTGCTGAGTAATAAAATATGTAGGCAATAAATGTGATGTAGTGATATAAATATCTATATATATAAATGCCTAAGCGACCGAATGACCAGAATGACCGGTTGCTATAATGCACACTGACCACCAGGGGGCAGACACTCAATGCAGGAGCTTCCTCCCATGGTCAGTGCACTCCCACAGCAGGAGTGCCACTCAGCTGACTGACCTGTCCCAGCAGTCCACCAGCCCTGCGGCAGCCACTCCCTCCCTCAGTAGTCCTGCAGGTCCAGTCTCCGGAGAACGGGCCAGGCACTGACGGACCAGTGCTGCCGGTATGATCCTGACAGTGCCGCTGAACTCCTGGAAGTCAGCCTTGGGCACTGAAGCCGCTTTCCCTCCCTAGATGCTCTAAAAGGAAGAAACAATATAAAAGCGGCCGCCAGGTGGCTCCCGACAATTGGCGCAAATATCAGTGGGAGGGATCTGGATCCTGGGCCCGCAAGGGCATCCCACTGCCCACCAGAGGGCCAGTTGCATCCCGGCCCACCCCCTAGAGACCCCACCCATGCATGAATTTGAGCACCAGGCCTCTAGTATGATATAAAGATGTAATCCATAAAATGCTATGTTTTCTATAATATATATTAAAACTGGTGTGTGTGTGTGTGTGTATGTGTGTGTTTGTGTGTGTATGTATATATGTTTGTGTGTCAATAACAGTAAGACTTTTGGAACCTCTTGCGAATGTGTGTTTATTTAAGTACTAGAGTCCCAGTGCACAAAAATTCGTGCACTCGGGCGGTCCCTCAGCCTGGCCTGCGCCCTCTCACAGTCTGGCCTTCTGCTGTGGGAAGTGACTGGTGGGCAGCAAGCAGCCGGCCCCACCCCCCATTGTGCCACCGCCTCCGGTGGCCTCCCTCTGCAGGAGGCGACCCTGGTGGGCTGATCTGAGGACAGCCAGCAGCCGGCCCTGCCCCAAATCACCCTGCCACAGTCGCCAGTGGCCTCCCTATGTGGAAGGCGACCCCGGCGGGCCTATCTGGGGACTGCGAGTGGCTGGCCCCGCACCAAATTGCCCCGCTGCTGCTGCCGCCCATGGCCTCCCTCTGTGGGAGGCGACCAGGCGGGCGATCAGGGGCTGGCGCCAGCCCCCCTCCCCCCG
>NW_005357451.1:1041780-1060877 GCF_000412655.1 Myotis brandtii | reverse complement strand
CCGTTCTGTCAATTTACATATTATGCTTTTATCATATAGGATTATAAAAATAAACACATATACATACCTCTCCACACACATTTTTTCAGATCACTTGGCACTGGGTAAACATAACAGAAAACTCAGTGTTGTTTTAAATATAATGCTCTGAAAAAGTATATGTTGGAATATAGTTAACAAGTAAGTAACACAGTTGAACTTTGTGTAGAGAGATGTAATCACTGAAGCTTTGTTGTCTCTCAGAAACTTAGATGTGCCTAATTACTGTTGAATGGAACTTCTGCTTTATCAGTACATTTTAAGCTGGGGTGTCACTAAAGCACAGTGAATGATGATCAGTCGTCACTCCAAATTCTCTTGTAACACCTCTTTTTTGTTTGTTTTCAATGGCATTTGATAAAGTGTTTCAGATGCATTTTTGTAGTGACTTTTGGTAGTACAACCTATGGTATTTAGTGCATTTGTAGATTTTTTAGTTAAGTACCATAAAATATATACTTGTTTGCCTCTAGGCCCTCTAATACTCTATAGAAGGTAGGTGTACAGAGCTGCCTTGCTAGGCATCTTAGGATCCAGGATGGCTGGTAGGAACTACGCCAAAGCTGGGATCTGACTGGCATCTCAGTGATATTCACTGTATTTCATAGTTCAAATGCCCATTAGTAAAGGCATGTTTTGGAGCTCTAGGCTGACATTTAATGTACTGGAAGAAAACACGTGTCTTGTGGAACCTTATTACCTGCAAAAGTTCACGGTAAAGTGTTTGCCTTTTACTAACAACACTTTCTCTATTTAAAAATCTTTAGCTTACCAATGTACTTTGCAAATCACTTTTTAAAATGTGGACTGCAAAGCATTTATAATTTGATAGGTACTCTGAAGATGA
Organism: Myotis brandtii; assembly: GCF_000412655.1. Classification (NCBI taxonomy): domain Eukaryota; kingdom Metazoa; phylum Chordata; class Mammalia; order Chiroptera; family Vespertilionidae; genus Myotis; species Myotis brandtii. The sequence continues at coordinate 1,059,991 of NW_005357451.1, read as the reverse complement.
GTATTTCCATGGCTATTTTTACTTTGAGTTTATGTTCTATATAAAATGAAGTTATACGTAATCCATTTAATACAGCGGTTCTCAACCTGTGGGTCTCGACCCCTTTGGCGGTCGAATGACCCTTTCACAGGGGTCGCCTAAGACCATCCTGCATAGCAGATATTTACATTATGATTCATAACAGTAGCAACATTATAGTTATGAAGTAGCAACAAAAATAATTTTATGGTTGGTTCACAACATGAGGAACTGTATTTAAAGGGCCAGAAGGTTGAGAACCACTTATTTAATATGTAAAGATTGAGAATAAATGTGCTTTTTGGTAGACAAGAATGTGTAGGAATTGAGGAATTATTATACTCTTTGTAATAATATTTGGAACTTATCGGGAATTAGAACAGCTTTGAGAGTAACTTTGACCATCTGGCTCCATGTTCTTTTCTTTTATAACTAGAGACTTTGTGCATGAAATTTGTGCATGGGGGGGTGGGGGAAGTCCCTCAGCATGGCCTGCACCCTCTTCAATCTGGGACCCCTTGGGGATGTCTGACTGCCTCTCGCAATTCGGGACTGCTGGCTCCTAACCACTCGCCTGCCTGCCTCATCACCCTGACCTCTCTGCCTGCCTGATCACCCCTGGCTGCTCCCGTACTGACCTGATCGCCCCTAACTGCTTCCCTGCTGGCCTGATCATCCCTAACTGCTTCTGCCTCACCCCACACTCAGGACCCAGGATTCCTTCCTCTGGCCGGTTGCAGGCATCTGGGACCCAGGCTTCCCTCCCTCTGGCTGGCTGCAGGCACCCAGGACCTGGTCTGGCTTTGCCTAGGCCGGCCGCAACCGCAGGAGACTGTGGGCGGATGGCTTCGCCCAGGCTGCTGCCGCAGTGCTGTTGCCCAGGACCGCAGGGCGGGCGGCTTGTCCCTCTCCTGGGCTGCAGGCACAGCCGTTGGCGCCTGGGACCACAGGACAGGTAACTTGTCCCTCTCGTGGGCCATAGGCCCAGCCGCTGGCACCTGGGACCACGTGGCAGGTGGCTTGTCCCTCTCCTGGGCCGCAGCCTGGCTGTTCCCCATTCCTCTCTCGTAAGCTCATTTGTGCCTGGCTGGTCCCCATGCCTCTCTCCCCAGTGTTGAGTGTCTGAGCCATGACAGCGTGATGGTGATGACCATTTGCATATTAGCTCTTTATTATATAGGATGCCAAAAAAAGACAGTACTGATAGTGAGGCAGTTTGTATGATGGTTAACAGAGAAGGCTCTGGGACTAGGTTGCATGAGTTTTTATTTAGCAATACTCTTTACTAAATCACCTTGGGCAAGTCACTTGTCTTTTCTTTATCTCATTTTCTAAATCTGTAAAACTGTGCCTCATATAGTTGTAGGATGCAATGTATAGTAAGCATTCATTGCTAGCCTTGATGATTATTTGTATTGTTGTTGTCATTATTGGCTGTGTGCCCCAAAGGCCAGTGTGTAGCCAACAGTTATTTCCTCACCTCTCATGTAATTCCCTACTTTTCATATAAATGTCTGCTCTTTGAGTTTTTGCATGCAGCTCTCCAGAAGTACTTGCTATCATGCTTCTTACCCTCTTATAAAAGGTTTCCTCTATGGCTCCATTGCTACCAACTAGCCTTCCCCAACCAATTAAAAAAAAAAAAGACTATGAAAATGACTGATAAGAATAGTACACAGAGGAGTCTTTATTAATCCCATCATTTTGCCTGGAACTTTTTACAAACCACTGTTTTTTTTGCAACTTGGGCTTAAGGTGCTTATGAAAAATGCAAAGGTGAATAAGAATAAATGCCACCATTGTGAAAAACACATATGTCTCCAAATAGGCAAGACTGGTATGTGGGGAAAAGCCAGTAAGAGACAATATGTAAAACATATATGCACATGCAACTGTATGATTTTGCAGTTGCAGAAATTTATAGAAGATATCAAGTCATCTTTCCAAGATCACACAATGCTTCCTATTTTCTCATTTAAAATAAAGACAGCATTTGTTGGATTATGACAATGTTGAAAAACAGGCAAATTTTTTTGTTTTTGTTTTTAAATTGTTTTATTCAGATATAACTGACATATATAAAATCTCTCATATTAAAATGGACAATTTTCTAAGTTTTGCCTTATGTATGTATACACCTATGAAGCCACAATCAAGATAATGATCATAATAATCAACTCCCAAAAAATTCTTCCTGCATGACCCCCTATTTATTGAGGTATAATTGACACATATTAGTGTCAGGTGTACAACATAATGATTCAATATTTTATATATTACAAAATGAACAACACAGTAAGTTAACATTTGTCACCATACAGTGTTTACAATTTTTTTATTTTTTTCTAATACTCACACAAGGATATGTTCATCAACCAGTTGCCTTCCATGCACACCCTGACCGGGGATCAAACCTGCAACCTAGGTATGTGCCCTGACTGGGAATCAAACTCATGACCTTTCAGTGTATGGGACAATTCTCCAACCAACTGAACTACACTGGCCAGGGCCAAAATTTTCTTTCTTGTGAGAACTTTTGAGATTTACTCTTCTAGTAACTTTCATATATGCAGTAACTTTCACATTTACTCTTCTGTAACTTCCACATAGTCTTCATGCTGTACAGTACATCTCCATGACTTATTTTATAACTGGAAATTTATACCTTTTGATCTTATTCACCCATTTCCCCCTCCCCCTCAACTACCAATCTGTTCTTTTCTATGAGTTTGTTTTATGAGGGGGGGAAGTGTTTGGTGTTTTTTGGTTTTTCTTTAGATTCCAGACATAGGTGAGGTCATATGGTATTTGTCTTTCTCTGTTTGAGTTACTTGACTTAGAATAATGTCCTCAAGGTCCATCTATGTTGTCACAAATGGTAAGGTTTTATCCATTTTTTTATGGATGAATTACTGCCCCTTTGAAATTCTAGCCCATCCCTCAATGCCAGGTCATTTTTGAGAACTTACTAAAATAAGATGCCTCTATTGCAATTGATATTTAAATGTATTTCTCAGATCTCCCATTTACCCTAAAAACTTAAGAAAAAAACATATTTTATACAAAAGTAGCAGTGTGTTTTATAAACAGTAATATTTAATGAAAGGAGGTCTTTGTAAAAAATCACATTTAATTTTAGTTAAGTGGACTTCTCATGCATTTGATAACAGTATAATTGTGTATGACATAGCATTCTATGAATTTTTAACCTTATACAACTTATAACTGATTGTGAACTTGATCCCCTTGCTTTTCTTGGAATCTGGGAAAATATTTAAAAATTGTTTCACCGTGTCTGTAGGTATGTGTGTGCAAACTTGAACCAGTATGAATGAAGTAACAAACTCTGTAGGTCATTTGGTAACAGTTTATCTATAGCTGCTTATGAGGAAGTTGTAAACACTAGTGCTATAATCATGTGATGTAAAGATATCACGAGGCAAATGAAATTGCTTATTTTGGGGTCCACATATTTAAATTGCTTGTCTATTTGGGTATGTTAGCCTATTCGGCCTATTTATATTTAGTGGGGCAGTAACATTTCATGTGCATATGGTCTCTTTCAGTATCATAAGGAAATTGATGGTGAAGGTTGGGCTTGATTGTCAGTATTCCCCTACTACTAATAGGCAGAATATGACTTGGGAAATGTAGCTGAACAGTCCATCAGAAAGATGACTTCTACTAACCCTCTTTTTGTATATTTTTATATTCCATTTTGTTTTCCTCATTGACTCCCTCTACCTAGCATCCAACTCCCACAGGCCTTCAACACATTATGTGTGCCCATGGGTTATGCATAGATTCATATAAATTCTCTGGTTAATCTCTTCCCCACCAACCGCAACCCCCACCATTCCTCTGACATTTCTCAGTCTGTTTCGTGCTTTTATGTCTCTGAATCTATTTTGTTCATCAGTTTATTTTGCTCATTAGATTCCACAGATGATTGAGATCATGTGATACTTGTCTTTCTCTGATTGGTTTATTTTGCTTAGCATAATACCCTCCAGGTCCCTCCATGTTGTCTCAAAGGATAAGAGATCCTTCTTTTTTATAGCTGCATATTATTCCATAGTATAAATGTACCACAGCTTTTTATTCACTCATCTACTTATGGGCACTTGTGTGGTTTTCAGATCTTAGCTATTGCAAATAATGCTGCCATGAACACAGGGGTGCAAATATTCTTTCTGATTGGTGTTTCAGGTTTCTAAGGATATATTCTTAGAAGTGGGATCGCTGGGTCAAATGGGAATTCCATTTTTAAATTTTTGAGGAAACTGAATACTGTTTTCCACAGTGCTTTTACCAGTCTGCATTCCCACCAGCAGTGTACTAGGTTCCCTTTTCACCACAGACTCACCAGCACTTGTAATTTTTTGATCTTTTAAAAATCTTTATTGTTGGAAGTATTACATAGGTCCTTCTTTTCCCCCCATTAACCTCGTCCAGCCTGCTCCCATCCTCCCCCCCTTAGGCCCTCACCACCCCATTGTCTGTGCCCAAGGGTTATGCATATATGCATACAAGTTCATTGGTTGATCTCTTCCCACCTACCCTCCCCTGCCTTCCCTCTGAGGTTCAACAGTCTGTTCATGCTTCTATGTCTTTGGGTCTCTTTTTGCTCATCAGTTTATTTGGTTCATTAGATTCCACATATGAGTGAGATCATGTGATACTTATCTTTCTCTGACTGGCTTAATTCCCTTAGCAGAATACCCTGATTTGTTGATGGTAGCCATTCTGACAGGTGTGAGGTAATACCTCATTGTTGTTTTAATTTGCATCTCATGAATGATTAGTGACTTTGAACATTTTTTCATATGTCTCTTGGCCATCTGTATGTCCACTTGGGATAAGTATCTGTTTAGGTACTTTGCCCATTTTTTAATTGGATTGTTTGACTTCCTTTTGTTAAGTTGTATGAGTTCATTATATATTTTGTATATTCACCCTTTATCAGATGTATCATTGCAAATATATTCTCCCATACAGTGGGCTCCCTTTTCATTTTGTTGACAGTTTCTTTTGCTATGCATTTTGATGTAGTTTCATTTGATTTTTTGTTTTTTTTGTTTGTTTCTCTTATCCTAGGTGATGTATCTCTGAAAATTCTGCTACGTGAGATGTCTTATATTTTGCTACCTATGCTTTCTTCTAGTATTTTTATGGTTTTACAACTGACATTTAAATATTTAATCTATTTTGAGTTTATTCTTGTGTAGGATGTAAGTTGGTGGTGTAGTTTAATTTTTTTTGCATGTACCTGTCCAGTTTTCCCAACACCATTTATTAAAGAGACTGTCTTAACTCCATTGTATGTTCTTGCCTCCTTTGCCAAATATTTATTGAGCGTAATGGCTTGAGTAGATTTCTGGGTTCTCTGTTCTATTCCATTGATCTATATTCCTGTTCTTGTGCCAATATCAGACTCTTTTGATTATATTGACTTTGTAGTAGGATTTGGTATCTGGTATTGTGATTTCTCCAACTTTGTATTTTTTCTAAAGATTGCTGTGGCTATTTGGGGTCTTTTTTTGGTTCCATATACATTTTTGGAGTGTTCTAGATCTGTGAAGTATACTATTGGTATTTTAATAGGGATTGCATTGAATCTATAGATTGTTTTAGGTAGTAGGGACGTTTTAATGATGTTAATTCTACCAGTCCATGAACATGGTATATTCCTCCACTTGTTTATATCTTCCTCTGTCTCTTTTTTTCCCATATCCATTAGTTTTCCAAGTAAAGTCTTTTACCTCCTTGGTTAAGTTTATTCCTTAGTATTTTAATTTTTTTTCCAGTGGTAAATGGGATTTTTTTGTTTGTTTCTCTTTCTGGGAGTTCATTATTGGTGTATAAAAATGCCATCGATTTCTGGGTGTTAATTTTATATCCCGCTACATTACCAAATTCATTTATTAAATCTAGTAGTTTTTTGGTGGAGTCTTTGTTTTTCTATTTACAATATCATGACATCTGCAAATAATGACAATCTTACTTCCTCCTTTCCAATTTGGAAAAGAAAAGGAAGAAGAGAAGAAAAAAAGTTGATGTGGCATTTGTTTCAGCAGAGTTTAGTGCCCCATTGGAGCTCCTTTTGGATACTGCTCTTCTGATGACTGAGGCTGACTGTTCTGTCTGCCAATTCTGGGCTTTCCATGAGGTACTTAGCTGCAATATTAATCACTCAAAAGTGTGTTTCTGAAAGGGTTTTAGGGAAGGGAAGTGCTGTTCAGATTTCAGGGAATGTAGTTGGTGTGTTTCTCTGTCCCAAATCTATGCCTCTGTGAGTTGCCTTAAATATTACTCTGCCCTCCATGGGCAGAGGTCCTTGTATACAGTCCAGAGGATCAGATGGAAACCTGGAGTTTCTATCAGCTCTCTGGTGTGGGGCAAATGCCAGTCGTATAATTTGATGATCTAATTCCCGGCTTCCTGTATTCTGCTATCTATTCATTCCAATGTGTTTTTTATTTCTGCTATGTCACTTGTCATTTCTGACTAGTCATTTCTCATAGTTTCTATATCTTTTCTCGTGCTGTTAAGCATCCTTGTAATCATTATTCTGAACGCCAAATGTGATAATTTGCTTATCTCCATTTCATTTAACTCTTCTTCTGGAGAATTTTCTTGTTCTTTCTTTTGCGGCTTGTTTTTTTGTTTTGTTTTGTTTGCTTTTTGGGTTTTTTTTTTGGCTATCAGTGATCCGCAGCTTGTGGCTCTTGCTGCTGGGGCTGGGAACATTAGAAAAAGACCAAGATGCACATCTAGGTGTGGTTTTCTTAGCCCTAGGTCCAGAAGCAAATCAGGTGAAGACTCAAAGCACCCAGAGGTCTCTTTCTGCAAGCTGTTTGTTATTTTCAGTCTTGTAATGCGCCTTAGACCACAGCAAGGCATAAACTCCACAGGGTGGGGCGAGAGGTTTTCTAATCGGTGGGGCAATTGCACCCCCCACCCCCCTACCCCCGGGCAAAAGCTGTCTTGTTAAACTTCTACCTGAGAAAGATGTCCTCTGCAATATGGGGGAATGACAGTATAGGAAACCAGGCAGTTGCCCTCCAGACTCTTACTTCCTCCTTTCCAATTTGGAAAAGAAAAGGAAGAAGAGAAGAAAAAAAGTTGATGTGGCATTTGTTTCAGCAGAGTTTAGTGCCCCATTGGAGCTCCTTTTGGATACTGCTCTTCTGATGACTGAGGCTGACTGTTCTGTCTGCCAATTCTGGGCTTTCCATGAGGTAAATCCATAGAGCCACCAAACCTGGATTCTCCTCACACAGCTCTCGTCCACTCTGCCCTCCCTCTGCTGGAGCCCAAGGTGAGTAGCTGCCCATGAAATTTTGTGCATTGGCCCTTTAAGAGGGTGCCTGCATTTCCAGCTGTCTCTCCCTGGCAGTCAGATACCCCACTGCCTTTCACAGCCAGGTGTTATGTGGGCACCTTTCTCAGTTCTGGTGCTCTGGGCTGGGGAGCCCAGCTTGGGGTTTAAACCCCAGAGTTCTCAGAGGGAACCCTCCACAGCTGAGATATCCCTCTGGAACTTCAGCTGCTGTCTGGTTGCCCAGCTAGACCTTTAGCAGCACCTCTGCACTTCCTACCAGTCTCTATGCGGTCTCCATTTTCTGTCCTTGGTCATCAGGGTTCTCTCCAGCTAGTCTTCAGTTGGTTATTCAGGATAGTTTTTCTGTATTTTAGTTGTAATTTCAGTTTAGGCCTAGGAGAGTGTCAGTGTAGCTTCCACTTAATCTGCCACCATCTTGAAGTCCTACAAGAGCATTTTTAAAACTCTCTTTTTTCTCCTTTTTGGGTCTATCTGCTCTCTCTTGTCACACTGACTGTCAAACTTGTATTGACATAGATGGACTGGAGAAGCTGCTTCTTGAAAGTAATTGTTGACTTCAGAAACGTTCAAATATGTAGAGAATTTTTTAAGAGTTTGAGCCAAATTGACAACATGTGCCTGGGAGCATGATCTCAAATTCCCCTCTAACCCTTTTTAGTATGTATCAAGTACAGTGTCTCAAATAATAGCTAATACATATTGTTCCATAAATTTGATAGGTGACTGGTGAACAAGATTAGCAGAAAGGTAGAATATCTTGTAGCTGGTGCCCTGGGTAAAATTTGCAGTTTTCAAGCACATGAAATTTACCTTTCATGTTCTAATGTGCCATTTCTTGTATTATTCTAAATTTCTAAATGGAAAAACTCTTAATTTCCTTTTTGTTCTAGACTAGAAGAAATTATTACCTAACCTCATCTACCCTAACTTAACCATTCCACTAAAATGATAGAATTTAGACAGACAGTAGGAATATTGTGCCATGATTAAAGAATGCCAGTTTGTCTACTATAAATTTATATTTTTATTTAATCTGATTATGAAATATTTTGATGATATATGAGAAACTACAGAGAGTAACATAAAGACTACCATGTAGCCAATCACAGTTTTGTCAGACCTTAACATTTCATTTTTCCATATTTGCGTTCTCTCTCTCCCTATATATATTTAAGCTTAACTTCATTGATGAAAGTATTACAGATGTCTCCTTTTTCCCACATTGAAACCCTACACCCTGTACCCGCCACCCCGAGGCCTTCACCACACTATTATCTGTGTCCATAGGTTATGTATATATGCATATGTGCATATATGTTCCTTTGTTAATCTCTTCCCACCCCATTCCCTCTGTAATTCGTAAGTCTGTTCCAAGAAACTGAGCAGTTAAAACCTTCAGTGTAACTTCACTCTCTCCCTTTCCAATGATAACTACTATACTAAATTTAGTGTTTATAATTCCCCTCAGTGTTTGTATACTTTTACTATGTATATGTATATATAAATGATATATAACATTTTGCATATACAATTTTGAAACTTTTTAATAAATTATATTACTCGAGAACAGTGATTTTTCAACATCTGTGCTGCACAAATTTTATTTTTCTTAATCTTACAGGTTTTTAAAAAAATTTTTCTTTCAGAAAGTTATTTAAGTTATTTTTAAATTTATTGGACTGACATTGGTAGACATGATCATAGAGGTTTCAGGTGTGCGTTTCTATGTTACAATATCTGTATATTGTACCCTGTGCCCACCACCCAAAGTCAAATCCTCTCCTGTCACAATATATTACGACCCCCTTTTCCCCCCCCCCCCCTTCCCTCTGGCAACCATCACACTGCTGTTTGTATTCATGAGTTTCAGTTTTATATCCCACATATGAGTGAAATCATATCGTTCTTAGCTTTTTCTGACTGAATTATTGCATTTAGCATAATAGTTCTCAAGGTGCATCCATGTTATTGCAAATAGCGCTATTTTATCCTTTCTTATGGCTGAGTAGTATTCCAGTGTGTATATGTACGACATCTTCTTTATCTAGTTCTTTATTGCAGGACACTTTGGTTGCTACCATGTCTTGGCCACCATGAATAATTGTCTTGGTTGCAATGAACATAGTGTTGCATATATCTTTACAAATACATGGTTTTGAATTTTTCATGTATATACCAAAGAGAGGGATTGCTGGGTCCTGTGGTAGCTCTATTCTCAGTCTTTTGAGGATTCACCAGATTGCTTTCCATAGTGGTTGTACCAGTCTACATTCCCACCAACAGTGAATGAGAGTTCCTTTTTTTGAACAACCTCTCCAACACTTGTTATTGCTTATCTTGTAGATAATGGCCATTCTAACAGGTGTTAGGTGGTATCTCATTGTAGTTTTGATTTGCATTTCCCTAATAGCCAGTGAGGTTGAACGTCTTTTCATATATCTATTGGCTGTTTGTGTGTCTTGTTGGGTGAGGTGAATTTTCAGGTGCTGCCCACTTTTTGATTGTTTGGTGTTGTTTAGTGTTGATATTTATATCTTTGGAAATTAAACCTTTGTAGGAGCTACTATTTACAAATATCATCTCCCATCTGGTTGTCTGCCTCTTTGTTTTGTTGTCAGTTTCTTTTGCAATGCAGAAGCTTTTTAGTTTGATATAGTCCCATTCATTTACTTTTGCCTTTACTTCCCCTGCCTTGGCGGTCAAGTTCATAAAATGTTATCTTTTACCAAGATCCATAAGTTTGGTACCTATATCTTCTTCTATGTAACTTATTATTTTGGGTCTTATATTTAGGTCTTTGATCCATTTTGAATTAATTTTTGCACATGGGGACAAGTAATCCAGTATATTTAGGTCTTTGATCCATTTTGAATTAATTTTTGCACATGGGGACAAACTGTAATCCAGTTTCATTCATTTGCATGTGGCTTTCAAGTTTTCCCAGCACCATTTACTGAAGAGACTATCTTTACTCCATGGTGTGTTTCTGGCTCCTTTGTTGAAATTATCTGTCCATATACATGTGGTTTTATAGCTGGGCTTTCTATTTTGTTCCGTGGATCTGTGTGTCTTATTTCTCTGCCAGTACCATGCTGTTTGATTACCGTAGTTCTATAGTATAATTTGAAGTCAGGTAGTGTGATTCCCTCCAGCTTTGTTATTTTTTTCTTAGGATTGTTTTGCTATACAGATTCTTTTTTGGTTCCATTCAAATCTGATGATTTCTTGTTCTATTTCTTTTAAAAATGAGATTGGGATTTTTATAGGGATTGCGTTAAATCTATATATTGCTTTGGGTAATATGGCCACTTTAACTATGTTGATTCTTCCAATCCATGAACACAGAATATTTTTCCATTTTGTTGTGTCTTTTTCAATCTCTTTTAATAATGTTTTGTAATTTTCAGTTTATAGGTCTTTTGTGTTCTTTATTAAGTTTATTCCTAGGTATTTTATTCTTTTGGTTGCAATTGCAAAAGGAATTTTGGTTTATCTGTCTAGAGCTGTCATTGGAATATTAAGGTCCCCAACTATGATTAGGTTTTGCTCTGTTTCTTCCTTTAATTTCTGATTAGTGGTTTTATATATTTCAGTGCTCCCTGGTTAGGTGCATATATATTAAGAATTGTTATGTTTTCTTGATGTAGTGCCCCCTGTGTCATTATAAAGTATCCATCTTTGTCTCATGTTATCATTGTTATCTTGAAATCTTTTTTGTGGATTTTATTTGCTTGGAGAATCATTTTCTACCCTTTTACTTTGAATGTACCTTTGTCTTTGCAGCTTAGATGTGTTTCTTATAGGCAGCATATGGTTGGGTTAGTTTTGTTGATCCACTCTTTCTGCTCTGTGCCTCTTTATTGGGGAATTCAGATCATTTACATTTAGGGTAATTATTGATGTATGAGAATTTCCTAAAGCTGTTGTATCTTTGTTTACTGGTAGCTCTGTATCTGCATTGGTTATTTTCCTTTGTGTATCTGTATGTTGTTCTTATTTTTTGGTATTGTATACTTCTATCCTCTGCTTCCTCTTTTTTTAAGCTATGTTTCCTGGTTTGTCAGTTTTTGTGTATGGTTACCATTAGGTTTATAAAAAATAAACTTGCATATATACCGTAGTTTGTTTTTCTTTTGAGTGCATCTGATCTTCATTCTCCTTGGCCAGTTCAGAACTTTACCCCCTCACCTTTTATGTTTTTGTTGTCACAGATTATCCCTGTTCAGGCTGTAGGTTTTCTGGTGATCTTACTCTTAGTGTTGTGACCTTATGTTCTCTGTTTTGGGTTGAATAACTCCCTTGAGTATTTCTTGCAATGGAGGTTTTCTGTTGATAAAATACCTCACAGCTTTTGCATGTCTGGGGAAATGTTTATTTTTCCTTCATATTTTAAGGATGATTTTGGTGATTATATTATTCATGGCTGGTAATTTCTCTCTTTCAGATGTTTGAATATTTGGTTCCACTCTCTTCTGGCTTGTAGAATTTCTGGTGAGAAGTCAGATGAAATTCTGATGGGTTTTTCTTTGTAGGTCATTTCCTTCTTTTCCCAGGCTGCTTTGAAAATTTTTTCTTTGTCATTAAATTTTGACAATTTTTATACAAAGTGCCTTGGAGAGGGCCTCTTTGGATAGAGGTAGCTAGGTGTTCTGTTTGCTTCTTGGATTTGAGGGTCTAGATCTTTCCATAGGTTTGGGAAATTCTTAACCCTTATTTGTTTGAGTAGACTCTCTGTTCCTTGCTCTCTCTCTTCCTCCTCCAGAATGCCTATTATTCTATTATTGCTTTTTCTGATTGGGTCAGATAGTTCTTGTAGAGTTCTTTCATTTTTCTTTATGTTCAGGTCCCTTTTTCCCTCTGCATCATTTCTAGATTCCTATCTTTGATATCACTAATTATTTCCTCCATCTGGTTGGCTCTGTTTTCTATGCTCAGTAGTTCACTCATAATCTTCTTAATTGCATGCTTCATTTCCAAGATTTCCATTTGGTTCTTTTTTAAAGTTTCAATCTCTTTAGTATAGTACTCATTTTGTTCGTTGATTTATTTTCTGAGTGCAATGAATTGCCTGTCTGCATTTTCTCACATCACATTGAGTATTTTCAAAACTGAAACCTTGAATCTCTGTTATTTATATCACATATTTCCATGTGTCCCAGACTGCTTTCAGGATATTTTTCATTTTCTTTCTGATCATCCTCGTTATCATGGTTATTCATGGTAGTTGATGTTCTTTGCCTATGTATTTATATCCATCCATATTAATGACAGCAGCTTCCTCTGAAGAGGTCTTTCTACTATTTTCCAGTAGATGGTGCTAAATCACAAGATTTTTTTTAATTTTTTTTTTTTTTTACACCTGGGGCTATCCCAGTCTTGACCTCCATGGCTTTTGTAAGACAGTACAGCTGAGCTCCTTGGGGTTTATCTTGCCCTCATTGTAATGGTGATCCCTGACCTCCATGGGGTCCCCCTCCAAGCACTCCAACTGAGGATCAGTCACAGAAGGAAACAGCAGTTCTACTGCAATAACTCTTGGTTTACAGGTAATATATTCCTCAACCCGACTCCAGGGGCAATGGAAGGAGAGATTTGGGAATCCACGCTCCAGCAGGGCTCTTTGGCTCCATTTCTTTGTCTGAAACACCACCACCAGGCCTAACAGCAGAATACTGCAAGGCAGAACCTCATGCTGTGTCAGGTGTCTGCTGGCTCAGTCACCATTCACTCTGCTCGCCCTGCTGGACTGCCCCCTGCAGCTCTCTGTTCCTCCCAGTGGAATTAAGCACCTGCTACCACTGGCTTCCTCTCCTCTCCAGGCTTAGCCTTGAGCTCCGGGCTGCAGGGCTGTGTCTTTGTGCTGTCTGCACTTTCCTTCCTTCGCATCTCCCCCTATATTCTCAGTTGCCCGCCTTTAGATGTTTCAGTGTGTGGGTTTCTTAGGCATGCTTCTGTATTGAGCAGGGAATTCTTTGTTGAATCCTAGTTGGTTACTAGTTGACATTTCATGGGGAGAGGCCAAGGGGCTCTCTCATGCTGCCATTCCTCTGACGGCACTCAAGAATTTTTCAAACATGCCATAAACTGACTATTTAATCAAGGGCACTGTCCTCTTTTGCCTTAGATTGTCAAACAAAAAAAATGACAACAGCCAATACAACAATAGTCATCCAATGTGAATGAATCAAAATTATACCTATTTTGGTCAGATTGGCAAAAAATATATTTTGGTGTGTCACGAAATTTCAGTAATTAGTTTATATGTGCCATGAAATGAAAAAGGTTGAAAATTTCTACCCTGGACATATTCTTCTCCAGCTTGCTTTATCATTCAATTTTTTGTGATTTTGCCATTTATACATGTTGATAGATTGGGCTGTAATTCATTCATTTAAATTGCTTACAGTATTCCATTGTACAATGTGAGAGGTTAAATCAACTGTACAGTTATGGGGTGCAGTTGCAAGAAATCTGCCCTCACTTCTGACACCAACTGCAAGTGTGGGAAATTCCCCAAAACCCTCTCAGGTTCAATAGCTCATTAGAAGAACTCCAAGGACTCACTAAAGGCTGTTACACTTACTGTTATACTTTATTACAGGCAATGGGTATTGATTGAAAACAGTTACGGGAACAAGTGCATTGGATGGAGTATAGGGGTGTTCTTGAAGTGGAGATTCCAGTTTTTCTTTCCCCTTGTATTCAGGACAGTGTTACCCTTCTGGTATTGATGTGTAATAGTATGCACAGAGCATGGTCAACCAGGGACGTTCGCCTGAGCTTCAGTGTTCAGAGTTTTTATTTGAATTCCATCACTCAGGCATGACTGATGGCCCATGGGGTTGATCTCAGTCTCCATCTTCACTGGAAATTGACTGATGATACCACATGACCCAAAGCCTCCAACCTAAATCACACTGTTGGTTTTTCTGGCATGGCTAGACCCCATCCTAAAACTGTCTAGTGTGGTCATTTTATTAGACTGTCTGATGACCCAAGGCACTCCTTTCAGACTTGGCATTTCTGGGACTTAGAGTTGACTTTCCAGAAGCTGAGGACTAATGCAAGACCTCTTTGTGGACCAGGTTAAATTCTTTATTACACATATGAACATAGCACATTTTATTTTGTCCACTTTCCTGTTGATGGATATTTGTTAACAGATGCTTATGTAATTCTTATTTTGTGCCAGGCACTGTTTATCTTCTTTATAAATATTAACTCACTTAATCCCCAGAAGAATCTTCTATGAGATAAATGCTATCATTCTCATCTTACAGATGAGAAAATGGGCTACAGAGAGCTGAGTACCTTGTTAAAGGTGAAACAGCCAGTAGATGGAACACCTAGGACATGAACTCAAGCAGCCAGAATCTTTCCTCATAAAAATTATGCTATGCTGTCTAAAAGCAATGTAGCAACAAATATTTTTATACCAATTTCTGGTATTCTATATAATAAAAGCCTAATATGCTAAGTGTCCGGTCAACCATTCAACCAATCAAAGCATAATATGCTAATGATATGCTAAGGCTACTCAACTGCTCACTATGACATGCACTGACCACCAGGGGGCAGACAGTTGACCAGTTGCTATGATGTGCACTGACCACCAGGGGGCAGGCACTCCAACCAGTAGGTTAGCTTGCTGCTGGGATCCGGCAGATCAGTACTGAGCAAGACGGGCTGGACATGCCCTGGAGCCCTCCTGCAGTCCCTCCCTGGCTGGCCAACCTCCCACATCTCTCCCCGGCCTCGATCATGCACTGATGGGGTCCCTCATCCTGGCCTGCACCCTCTCGCAATCTGGGACCCCTCAGGGGATGTCGGAGAACCAGTTTTGGCCTGATTCCACAGGGGTAGCACTGCCAGCCAGAAGCTGGGCACACGGCTGGTGAGTGCAGCAGCAGTGGCGGGAGCCTCTCCTGCCTCAGTGGCAGCGCTAAGGATGTCCAACTGCTGCCGTCAGTTGGACATCCCCTGAGGGCTCCCAGACTGTGAGAGGGCGCAGGCTGGACTTAGGGACGCCCGAGTGCACGGATATCATGCACTGAGCCTCTAGTATATGTATAATAGGTTTTGTAATAGTTATCCCTATCAGTAGAATTGCTGCACTGTAGATGTGTACATCTTCAACTTTACTTGATACTTCTAAATTGTTATTCAAACTGATATTTTAAAAAACTATTTTTAAGATACTTGTACATATCATTCCTAGTCTGTGGCTTTTCTTTTCACTTTCTTTGTTGTCCAGTTGTTTATAAATTCACAGTATTCCATTTTCTCAAAAATTTTCCCTAAAAAGTACCCTTTTATTTATTTATTTATTTATTTATTTATTTATTACCTTTTGACATTTTATTTTACTATTTTCCTTTTTATAATCTTTATTGTTGATAATATTACATGTCTCCCCTTTTCCCCCATTAACCCCTTGTAGCCTTCACCCACTCCCCACCCCAGTTCTTCACTACACTATTGTCTGTGTCAATGGGTTATGCATATATGCATACAAGTTCTTTGGTTGATCTCTTTCCACTCATCCAACCACCACTGCCTTCCCTCTGAGATTTGACAGTCTGTTCTATGCTTCTATGTCTTTGTATCTCTTTTGTTCATCAGTTTATTTTGTTCATTAGATTCTACATATGAGTGAGATCGTGTGATACTTGTCTTTCTCTCACTGTCTTATTACACTTAGCATAACACTCTACAGGTCCCTCCATGCTGTCACAAAGGGTAAGAGATCCTTCTTTTTTACTGCTGCATAGCATTCCATGGTGTAAATGAGTGTTTTTATTATACTCGATTTCTAATTTCATTCCATTGTAATCTGAGAAGATACTTCATATGATTTTAATCTTCTTGAACATGTAGAGACTTGTTTTGTGTTCTAGCATGTGGTCTATCTTTGAGAATGACCCATGTGAACTTGAGAAGAAAGTATATTCTGCAGTTTTGAGGTGAAATGTTCTATAAATGTCAATTAAATCCATCCGATCCAGTGTGTCATTTAGAGTCACTGTTTCCTTGTTGATTTTTTATTTGGAAGGTCTATCCAATGAAGTCATTGGGGTGTTGAAGTCCCATACTATGACTGTACTGCTGTCGATTTCTCCCTTAAAATCCTCCAGAAGTTTTTTGTTTGTTTGTTTGTTTTTTATGTATTTAGGTGCTCCTATATTTGGTGCATATATGTTTACCAGGGTTATATCCTCTTGTTGGATAGATCCCTTTAGTATTTTGTAGTGACCTTTATTGTCTCCTGTATTGGCCTTCATTTTGAGTCTCTTTTGTCAGATATGAGTATTGCTATGCCAGGTTTTTGTTTGTTTCCATTTGCATGGAATTTTTTTTTCCATCCCTTCACTCTCATCCTGTGTGAGCCTTTTGTTCTGAGGTGGGTCTCTTTAGACAGCATATATTTGGGTCATGTTTTCATATTCATTCATCCACTCCATGTCTTTGATTGAAGCATTTAATCTGTTTACATTTAATATTATTATTGACAGGTACTTATTTATTGCCATTTTAATTCTTTATGCCTATATTTCTCTCTATTTCTTCTTATTATTACAGCAGTTCCTTTAGCATTGCTTGCAGTGCTGGTTTGGTGGCAATAAACTTATTTAACCTTTTTTTTTGTCTGGCAAGCTTTTTATTTCACCATCTATTTTGAATGATGGCTTTCTTGGATATAGTAATCTTGGTTTCAGATCCTTGCTTTTCATTACCTTGAATACTTCATGCCATTCCCTTCTGGCCTGTTGAGTTCCTGATGAGAAATCAGCTGACAGCCTTATGGGAGCTCCTTTCTAGGTAACAGCTTTTCTCTTGCTGCCTTTCAGATTCTCTCTTTGTCTTTAATTTTTGGCATTTTAATTATGATGTGTCTGGGCATGGGCCTGTTTGGGTTCTTCTTGCTTGGGACTCTATGCCTCCTGAACTTGTGTGACTTTTTCCTTTACCATGTCAGGCAAGTTTTCTGGCATTATTTTTTTCAAACACATTCTCTATCACATGCTCATTTTCTTACCCTTCTGGCACCTATTCTGAGGATATTGTTACATTTCATGTTATCCCACAGCTCCCTTAAGCTGTCCTCCTGTTTTTTAATTGTTTTTCTTTTTGGTTCTCTGATTGAGTGATTTTTTTCTACCCTGTCTTCTAATTCACTGATCTGATCCTCAGTTTCCCCTAATCTGCTGTGTATTCATTCCACTGTGTTCTTCATTAGTGCTATATAATTATTCATAGTTACTATATCTTTTCTCATGCTGTTGGGCATCTTTGCCATCATTATTCTGAACTCTATGTTTGATAAATTTCTTATCTTTATTTCATTTATCTCTTCTGGAGAATTCTCTTGTTCTTTCATTTGGAGCTTTTTTTTTGTCTCCCTATTTTGGCTGCCTGTTTGGATTTTTGCGTATTTATTAGGTAAATCTACTACAACTCCCAATTTCTAGTCTAGGACAACATCAGATGCTGTTTATAACTGGCTCTGAGTACCCTGTTTGAAGGTATCAGCAATCCACATCTTGTAGCTCCTTCTGCTGGGGCTGAGTGCCTTTGGAAAGAACCAAGATGTTCACCAAGTTCTTCTTTTTGTAGCCCCAGGCAGAGACTCAGCCTCCAGAGACCCATCTGTACCTGCAGTCTGATTGTTATTCAGTCTTGAATAGCCTCTGGCTATGGACCATAGGCTAGAGGAGAGGTTTTTCCAACAGAATGGAGCAATAGCTTCTCCCTGCAGGCTGATTGTTATCCTCAGTCTTTTAAGGGGCCTCTGAAATGCCACAGAGTGGGGCAAGCGTTTTTCCAATAGGGTTGGGCAATTGTGTCCCC
>NW_005357451.1:1027655-1041749 GCF_000412655.1 Myotis brandtii | reverse complement strand
AAAGAGACCTGGATAGTTAAAGGTCCACTGGAGAAATATTTTTTTCTAATGTATGAGGGAATGACTCAGCACAGGAAACCGGGGTATCTGCCTTCTAAGTTCTAACCCTAGCAGCCCCAACCCTGGCTTCTGCTCACACTGCTCCAGTCCACTCTTCCCTTCCTTTGCCCTCCTTCTGCCAAAGCCCAAGGTGAGTGGCTGCACACAAAATTTTGTGCATTGGCCTTTTAAGAGACTGCCTGCATTTCGAGTCATCTCTCCCTGGCACACAGCACCCCTGCTGCTTTTCACAGCCAGATGTTCTGTAGGCAATTTTCTCAGTTCTGATGCTCTGGGCTTGGAGCCCACCTTGGGGTTTAGACCCAAGAATTCTTAGTGGGATCCCCCCACAGCTGAGATATCCCTCTGGAACTTAAGCTGCTGCCTGTGAGAGCCCGGCCAGCCTTCTGCACCTCCGCACTTCCTACCAGTCTCTATGTGGTCTCCACTTTCTGTCCTTGGTTTTAGTGGTTCTCTCCAGCTAGTAATCAGCTGATCATTCAGGATGGTTTTTCTATATTTTAGTTGTAATTCTAGTTTGGGCCTAGGAACATGTCACTGTAGCTGTCACTTACTCTGCCACCATTGTGGAATCTGGGCCATTTTTTTTCTATTTTTTTAATGATTTTTATTTTTGTATCTTTTTAAAGAAATATTTTTGTTGAGTCCCAAAATATATCTGCCTATATTTTTTTCTAGAAGTTTCCCCTTTTATATTTATGCCTGTCAGCTACCTGGATTTGATTCTGAATATGGTGTAAAACAGGGATATAATTATTTTCTCTATATTGTCTCAAAACCAGTTTTCCAGTAGTCCATTCTTTTCTCCACTGGTCTGCAATTCCACTGCTGTCATGATCATGTCCGTATACTTATGCATCTTTTATTAGTGTGCTATTGCTCACGTAACAAATTTCCACAAACTTAGTAGCTTAAAACAAAATGAATTTGTTATAGTTCTAGGGTCAGAGGTCTAAATTGGGTAGGTAGGGCTGCATTCCTCTTGGGCTTTAAGGGAGAATCTGGTTCTTGCCTTTTCTAGCTCTTAAAGGCTCCCTGCATTCCTTGCCTTGTTACCCCCTTCCAGCAATGGTATCAGTTTAATCTCTGCTTCCATCTTTAGAGCTTCTCTGGCTTTGAGCACCCTGCTTCCTTTTTAAGTATCTTTCTAATGACATTGCTTCCACTGGGATAATCGAGTTAATTTCCCTTTCTCTAGAAAGTTAATTTTCTACATTGCATCTGCTGGGATAATCAGGTTAATTTCCTTTCCTCAAGATACTTAATTTGGTTTCTCTTGCTTTGTAAAGGAACATATCCACAGGTTTCAGAGATTAGAATGTGAACATCATTGGTGATGGCATTATTCAGCCTACCACAACCTTCTTTCCATTATTCTTAGGTTTGTAACTCATCCCTTTTAAGGATACTCATAGCCTCTGTCTGATAGTTCTATGATCTGAATACAGTTGTCGAGAGTCTAATCCTCCTGTTTGTCATGTCTGTTAATTTTCACTCAGGATAAGATATGTTTCTTCATCTGTTGTATAATTTTAGATTATAAACTCATTGTAAGGGGACTCAATTTGTGGCAATCTCACTTGGCCTGGGTTGAGATAATATTGCGTCCACCAAGACTCTGGGGGTACTACTGACCCAGAGCCACTTTTCATGCTATTTTATTTGTCAAGGTTTCTTGGGTAACGTAGTAATGTAATTTCACACCCTCAAACTGTGTGAGGGCAGACTGCTGGTTATAAATATAGAGGTAATCTTCCTCCACCCATGGCTTTAGAGGAAACATTTTTTGTTTGTTTTCTCCCTCTTGTAGTAAGTAATTTTTCCCTAGATCACTCTTTTACTGAGGTGTAGTCCTTAAAGGAACAAGACATTATGAGAGAATATTTACTTTCCTATTACCTGCCTTGTTTGGAACCCAAGATCTCTCCTTTCCCTTGGTGGGCATTAAAACACAAACCCTTACATTCGTGAGATAGGCTAACTCCTTAGAGCTTCTCCAGCATTAACTCATGTGCTTACTGCTCTAATTTCAGTTCTCTGTTTAGTTTTTGCTTACTTTTATGGTAAGCAAAATCACCAGGAGTCCCCCAGAGTCTTCCCTGCTTGTTTTCTCCTTAAGACTTCTCTGTCATCACTTCTGTTGCAGGGGGGATCTCATACATCACCTCTTGAGACTATTTGTAGCCTGTGTTTCTTAGGTAGTTGGTAGCTGGTTTGGGTAGAGGCGGGAGGGTAATAGTTGAGCTTTCTTAGGGATACTTTTGGTTTGGCACAATCTAGGTTTCCACAATGTATTATTAGCAGTAGGACTTCTGTTGTGTCAAAATATCACTAATCTTATTTCTGAAATATTCTTAATACCATGATAGAGAAAATAACAAATTATCAAGGTGCTTTTTCTGTAAGACCAGTTATTAAATGTAAGATACTTAAAAAATAATGTTACTTTAATTTTCAACTCAATAATCCTAATTCTCATTTTCCTATTCTCTTCTAGGATGTGTGCTGTATTTGGTGGAATATATTGTCTTCGCCATTCAGTGCAGTGCCTTGTTGTGGACAAAGAATCCAGAAAGTAAGGATGATATAAGTTACCTTCCTATAGTTACACCCCAAGCACAGGTGAAAAATGCTAAAGTCAATTTTTAAAAAATGATTCTTCAAAGATCCTCCTTGGTGTTAATAACATATCAACCTTGATTAAAAGTAATTTGTGTTTAGATCCTCCAGAACAAGGAAAGTGAGTTCAGAATATAGAAACTAAATTAATTTCCCTGCAATATGACTATAGCTCCTGATCATCCAAGCTTGGAAGACAAATCATTTCAGCTGCCGGGGGTGGGTGATGAGTGATTTTAGTTTTCCTTGTGGCCTTACCTCCTCTAATTGATTTTCATCAGATGACAACAAAGCCCTCTGTTATTGCATTTTTAAAAATGGAGCTCACCTAAAGACTCATCAGATTAATCTCTGCTGATAATGCATGTCACTCCAAAAGAAAAAAAACTTTAATGAGTTTTTAGGTAGATTGTTGTCATAAACTATGCTGCCCTGTTATCTGAGGATAAAATCTTTTACAACCACATCAGGCCTGCAGGCTGGTTTAGGATTGAAATAAGAATATACCTGCTTTTTTTTATAAAGCGGAGGATCATTTATCTGTGCATTTTTATATTTAAATAACATTTTTTCTGGGATTTATTATTTAGATACTAAGATATGCTCTTGTCTGAATTACACTAAGTAAATAGTCTTCGATTATTATGTTTTACCTTAAAACTTACGTGAGTCAATTGGATCAAATTTTAGGATCTGTTTAAATTTTCCTTTTTGTTATGTGTTCTTAAGAATCTACTGACATGTATCTTTTATATAACTTTTTATGGGTATATAAATAAATTGTTCTTCATTCCCATTTTGGATGCCTTTTATTTTTTTCTCTTGCCTGATTACTCTGGCCAGGACATCCAGTGCTACGTTGAATAACAATGGTGAGAGAGGACATCCCTGTCTTGTTCCTGATCTTAGAGGAAAAGCTTTCAGTTTTTCCCCATTGAATATGATATTAGCTGAGGATTTGTCATATACTTCCTTTATTTTGTTGAGGCACTTTCCTTCTGTAACCATTTTATTGAGTGTTTTAATCATAAATGGATGTTTTATCTTATCAAATTCGTTTTCTGCATCTATTGATACAGTTGTATGATTTTTTTTATCCTTTGTTGTGTTAATGTGGTGTATTACATTGATCGATTTGCATATACCATCCTTGTGCCTCTGCAGTGAACCCTACTTGATCATGATATATTATTTTTAAAGTGTTCTTGTATTCAATTTGATAATATTTTGTTTAGGGTTTTTGCATCTGTATTCATCAGAGATATTGGTCTGCAGTTTTTGTGTGTATGTGTGTTATCCTTGCTGGGTTTTGGTATCAGGATTATGTTGGTCTTATAAAATGTGTTAGGAAGTACTGCCTCTTCTTCAATATTTTGGAAGAGTTTGAACAAAGAATAGGTATCAAATCTTTGACTGTTTGGTAGAATTCACTAGTGAAGCCATCTGGTCCTTAACTTTTATTTATTGGGAGGTTTTTGATGATTGTTTCAATTTCCTCACTATTGATAGGTCTACTTAGGTTTTCCAGGTCTTCATAATTCAGTCTAGGAGTGTTATATATTTCTAGTAACTCATCCATTTCTTCTATGTCAGGGGTGGGCAACCTTTTTGTGAGTGCGTGCCAAAACCAGCAAAATCTCTGACTCAAAACTCTTCTGCGTGCCAACCCTAATTTTTTGAGAACATGTTACGCCTACTTGATATCTCTTAAGGTGTACGTATGTGAAGAACCTTGAAGAAATAATAAAATTCATTCGAGCGACAAAAACACAGTATATGATGATGAAAAATACATTTATTTTTTAATGTATACATGTACACTGATAGTCCGACAGAAAACTTTATGACTCCGTTTGATATTATCAGTGGGACTTTTGCTGCTGCATCACTGATGACAGAGATTTTACATCAGGTTTATATTTCGTGACCTTCAGAGATATGCACGAGCTACTACTTTCATCCGTCAGGCTACTCCTATTATGAGACTTAACAAAATTCATCACTGAGAACAAAGATTCACAAGCGTATGTGGATGAAACCAAAACACTGGTCGGATCTAGGAAGGCAGGGAGAGTTAAGGCAGAGGCATAGAAATTGCTCTTCCCCTCTCTCGTCAATCCATGTCTATGGTCTTTAAGATAACTTGTTATGTAAAATTATTTATTTATCTAAGATGCACCTACACTGAATTTATCTGAAAAATAAAAAAGTCGATATTAAGAAAAAAATTGTAAATGGAAGATTATAAGAGAGGGTTTCACGTGCCAGCAAAAGTTACTGGCGTGCCATGTTTGGCACGCATGCCAGGGGTTGCCCACCCCTGTTCTAGGTTATTGAATTTGGTTGCATATAGTTTTACATAGTATTCTTGTATGATCCTTTGTATTTCAGTGATGTCTACAATAACTTCTCTTTAATTTCTGGTTTTGTTTATTAGGTGTCTTTTCTCACTTTTCCTCAGTGAGTCTAGCAATGCTTTGTAAATTTTATTAATCTTTTCAAAGAATATATTTATTGCCATTTTACTGTTCATATTTTATCTTTATTTTCTTCTTCTTTTTAAAAAAATACCCTTTAACATTGGTAGTGATGAACTCCTTTACTTTTTTCTGTCTGCTAAGCTCTTTAAATATCATTCACTTCTAAATGATAGCTTTGCTGGATAAAGTAATCTTGGCTATAGGCCCTTGCTTTTCCTCACTTTGAATATTTCTTGTCAATCCCTTTTGGCCTTCAAAGTTTCTTTTTAAAAATCAACTGACATTCTCATGGGACCTCCCTTGTAGGTAACTAACTGCTTTTCTCTTGCTGCTTTTAAGACTGTCTCTTTGTCTTTAACCTTTGGCATTTTAATTATGAGGTGTCTTGGTGTGGGCATCTTTGGGTTCCTCTTGTTTGGGACTCTCTGTGCTTCCTGTACTTGTATGTCTTTTTCCTTCACCAGATTAGGAAAGTTTTCTGTCATTATTTTTTCAAATAAGTTTTAAATTTCTCTCTCTTTCTCTTCTCCTTCCAGCACTCCCATTATGCAAATGTTTTGGTATGCTTGTAGTTGCTCCAGAGACTCCTTACACTATTTTCATTTTTTTGAAATCTTTTCTCTTTTTTTGCAGTTCTGATTGGGTGTTTTGTTTTTTTTCTTCCTTATATTCCAAATAGCCAATTTGATTCTCAGCTTCATCTATTCTCCCTGTCATTTATTCTTCATTTCATCTAGTGTATCGTTCATTTCTGATTAGTCCTTTTTTTAATGCTGTTGAGGTTCTAAGTTCATTGAGAATCCTTATAACCAGTGTTTTGAGCTCTGCCTTTAGTAGATTGCTTGTCTCCATTATTTTTAGTGCTTTTTCTAGAGTTTGTTCTTTTCTTTCATTTGTGATGTGATTCTTTGTCTCCTCATTTTGGTAGCCTCCTGTATTTGTTTCTACGTATTAGGTAGAGTTGATACATCTCCTAGGCTTGGTATAATGGGCTAAGGTAGTCAGTGTTCTGTATGGTCCAGTGGCTGGCACAGCCTCCCTGATCACCTAAGCTGGGTAATCAAAGTGCACCCCCCTCCATGTAGGCTTACACTCTCCTCTTGTTGAGCCTTGATTGCTGTTGGCACATCAATGAGAGGGATTTACCCCAAGCTGATCAGCTGCAAGGACTGACTTCCACTACCAAACTCCTACCATTGTGGAGGATTAGCTTTGCAGGGACCCACCCCACAGAGCAGGACTGCTTTAGCAGGGTTCTGGTACCCACTGAGTCCGTCCCTTGAGTGTATCACTTGTGGAGGTAGTTGGATGGTGCTTCTATGTGGTCTGAAACTGTCCACTGAGTGTACTGTCTCTGGGGACTCCTAGAAGGTACACGCCAAGGTCAGCCACTGCCTGTGTTTTGCTCAGGGCTCCCCAGCATGAGCTACAAAGTGATCTATAGATGGTTGCTACTTGTGCTTGGCTTGAAGGTGCCCATGAGTGGCCACTTAGCAAGAGGCATGGGTTGTGCTGAAGCCAAATGCTGCGTGTTTGGGAGATTTTAAGAAAATATGAAACATGAGCCATGGCAGGCCATTCCTATGGAAAAGCCACAGGAGACACCTTGGGTGGGCCTAAATATTGGCTGGAGTAGGCCTCAGAGATTACCAGGGCAGGACAAAAAGCATGAGCCAAGTTGATGGAGTCCCAGATATGGCTCCTGCCTATGGGCTCTGTGGTGGAAGGACTCATCAAAGGAACAGTGGCCTCTGCAGTACTTTGGTCTTATTAACCAATGTTACCCCAATATATTTTATAAACAGAAATAAAAAATAATAATTGTTCATCCAGAAAATACCTTAATATCTTAATATCTTGAACAAACATGTTAAGTTTAAAACCGTTTTTTTCATGTTACAATAATTTGTCTGTTGTCTAAGCAGCATAAAATGTTTATCTTCGTATAGACTAGTTAGAGTACACTAACTAGTATTTTAAGATATGGTGGAGAAAAAAGTTAACTCTAGAACATGTAATTTTTAGATAGTGAATTTGCCTTAGAAAAATAAGTGTAACATAAAATAGAGACATGATCTAAAGGGTTTTAAAATACGTTTAGCACTTTAACAAAAAGGTACTACATAAATTAAACATGAAAAAATCTGTCCCTGAAAGCCTAGGATATTCATATATTGGCTCACGAAGAGCTCTGTGGAGATTCATGAAGGAATAGTTGTCTTTATAGCTTTTAGAGGTCATTTTTCTTTATGTTTTCATTTTGAAGCATGAGTGTGTGCCCCATGACGGAAAGTCAGATAATGAATTGCTTGTTTAGTGTTTATTTACTTAGATCCTTGTACCTTTTTCTGGGCACCATTCCAGTCCCACATGTTACTCTTAGTGACATGAATTTGCATGAATCTTGTTTGTCTTTAAAAAAATGGATATGTTAGAACAGTAATAGCATTTGTTGAACAAAGGCTACATTTACCTCAATTTTTACTTCGTTTTTATCATAAGCTGTGAACATTATAACTCTACTTTGCGATCTGCTACAGATTTCAGTTGCAACAGATGGATGAGAACTGAGGGTTTAAAAACCAAAGTTGGGTAGTTTTCAAATTTTAATGTGCTGTAGGATCACCAGATAAACTTGTAAAAAACACCATGTGGATTTTTGAACCTCACCCTTGGGGAGTGAAATTGGATAATGTGCTTAGAGTACAGCCAGGGCATTTTCAGTTTTAAGGTACAGGCCAAGTTAATCTAATGTAGTTGCTCTTTAGACGACACTGAGAAACACTGATCTGTAAAATAGAGTTCGGGATCAAGCCTATGGTACTGTGTTTCATGATGGACTGGGGTCTCTGGGTTTTAATTCATTCTAAACCCACATCAAGGTGAACCTTCCAGATCTACTGGCATTAAGTCTGATTTTTAAATAGCAGACAGACTGCTAGTGATTTAACATTTCTTTTATAACTTCATAGAAAGACCTCGAACATAACAACTGTCTAACAGCTCTTAAGGCATGTATGGTCAGGTAGCCCTTGAATAAGAGAAGACCTGAAACTTCATTACTGCCATGAATGACAGTGGACAAGTCACTCTAAGCCAGTATTTTATCTGTAAGATGGGTTAGGTGGATTCCCCAAGTCTCCTCCCAGATGTGACATGCTTTCATTGAGCTAACTGAAAGTACCTAGAAAGTACTTAGTTTTTTCTCAACATTTAGAAATAAATTATCTTCAAGTGTTTTATATGCCCAAATGTAGGCCTTACTTGCATATTGGGTAATATTCAGTCCCAGTTAGAAATTTTTTAAAAATTAACAACTGTATGTGTCTACTTTTATGGGTACAAATGGAATAACAAAATGTCTACTTATGCTATTTATTCAATCATTTTATTAGAACTCCAGTTTTCTAATGAATATATTTTTGTTATTCATATTGATTGTTTAAGATACAGACATTTTGGATTCTAGATATAATTTTCTTATTGGAAATTTATTCCAAGCCATGACATTTATTTCTTTAATAGTAGGTCAGTTTTAAAAATTTTACCTGCATTCATAATATTCATGATATCTACAATATTCTCACTATACTGAATTGTTTAAGTGATCTTCATAAGTTTTATTTGAGAGACAATTAATATTTGAAAATTATAAATTCATACCATCCTAATATATAAAAACCCTGGGTCGTATCGGCCAGTAACAACCTAAGCTCAACCAACCTGCAGTCAGTCCTGTAGTCAGCACTTCTGCTGCAGGTGTGGTGCCCCAGCACTGACTGCTGAGGGGTCTGCGAATCAGAGCCAGAGAGAGGTGTGAAGAGAGAGGCAGGGTCTGATCCATTGCCTCTGTGGCAGCTTTTGATCAGCACTTGCCTCTCTCTCTCCCAGTCTGGCCAGCAGCCGCACCTCCATTTCTCTCCAGGCCTCCACCGGGGCTGCTGATCAGCCCCACCTTTCTGATCAGGCCCCATTGATAGGCCCAGAGATGCTGACTGGCATAGGAACTGACCAATCAGAACCAAATGTGGGTGCTGTGAAGAACCAATGGCTGCCTAGGAGGTGGAGCTTCTGATGCCAACTGGTATAGACACAGACCAATCAGAACCAAATCTGGGTGCTGTGGGGAGCCAATGGCTGCCTAGGAGGTGGAGCTTTTGATGCTGATTGGCATAGAAATTGACCAATCAGAACAAAATTGGCCAGCAGAGGAGGGCAGTTGGGGGCGAGATCAGGCCTGTAGGGGAGGGCCATTGGGGGCAAGATCAGGTCAGCAGGGGAGGGCAGTTGGGGGCAACCAGGCCAGCAGGGGAGGGAAGTTGGGGGTGAGATCAGGCCTGCAGGGAAGGGCAGTTGGGGGCAACCAGGCCAGCAGGGGAGGGAAGTTGGGGGCGAGATCAGGCCAGCAGGGGAGGACCATGAGGGGCGAGATCATGCCAGCAGGGGAGGGCAGTTGTGGGCAAACAGGCTGGCAGGGGAGGGCAGTTAAGGGCGATCAGACAGCCAGGCAGGTGAGCAGTTAGAAGCCAAGAGTCCCAGATTGCGAGAGGGATGTCAGACTGCCTGTAAGATCGGGCCTAAACCGGCAGTCGGACATCCCCCAAGGAGTCCCCAATTAGTGAGGGTGCAGGCTGGGCTGAGGGAACCTCCCCCCCTCCATGCACGAATTTCATGCACTGGGCCTCTAGTCACTAATAATTACCAAATTTATCTAAAGCTAGCATTGATTGAAGTTAACTCAGGCTAATGTATCTTTCCCAAACACCCAAACACTACTTTGTTATTACTAATCAAATATTTGAGAGAGCTACTGGTAATAAGGGGTATTTTGTAAGGACTTAATGTAAAATGAGGGATAACTTCTTGAGGGAAAAACCTTGAAAACATATTTGGGCATACATAGCATATATTTCTTTTTAAGGAATCAGATTGCCTCAAACCACTGCTTATTCTAGGTGTAATTAGGTTATTAGTCAAGGAATCTGCGAAGATTTACATTTATCGCCTATGGCCTTAGATTGTTTTTCTTTCCCTGTTTTCCTATGTGGAGCACTTGACATTTCTCCCCTCTGGTGTAGTTAAGAGCTACTCATGCCTCAGGTCTAAGATCTAAGTTTATTTCCTGCTCCCATGGATTAGATCAGTACTCTCTGTCAGCCCCTAAGTTAGGTCCCTTTGTATGGTTGTTTTTAAGTTTCCTGTAAAAAAAAGGCAGGATCTCACAACTATATCTCCAGAACCAGAGCAGGTTCCTATCACCCACTGTACTCACTATTATGTGTGAAATGAATGAGTGAATGAATGAATGCTAAAGACTGATACTGTTTTTGTGCTTCTCTTTTAACCTCCATTGAGGAAAGCAAATGGAAACATAAATGATCATAGCATTGTGATTAATTTGGTGATTATACATTAAAGTATTTTTGTTTGTTTGTTTGTTTTTTGTTGTTTTTTTTTGAAATTTCTTTTGAGATCCAAATTTTTTTTAAATCTTTATTGTTCAGATTACATTTGTTCTTCTTTTTTTTCCCCCATAACTCCCCTCCTCCCAGTTCCCACCCCACCCTCTGTCCTCATCCATAGGTGCACGATTTTTGTCCAGTTTCTTCCCGCATCTCCCATTCCCCTTTCCCCGCCAAGAATAGTCAGTCCATTCCCTTTCTATGTCCCTGATTCATTATAATCACCAGTTCATTCTGTACATCAGATTATTTATTCACTTGGTTCTTAGATTCACTTGTTGATAGATGCATGTTTGTTGTTCACAATTTGTATCTTTACCTTTTTCTTCTTCCTCTTCTTAAAGGATACCTTTCAGCATTTCGTATAATACTGGTTTAGTGGTGATGAACTCCTTTAGCTTTTCCTTATCTGTGAAGCTCTTTATCTGACCTTCAATTCTGAATGATAGCTTTGCTGGATAAAGTAATCTTGGTTGTAGGTTCTTGGTATTCATCACTTTGAATATTTCTTGCCATTCCCTTCTGGCCTGCCAAGTTTCTGTTGAGAAATCAGCTGACAGTCGTATGGGTATTCCCTTGTAGGTAATTGAGTCTCTTTCTCTTGCTGCTTTTAAGATTCTCTCTTTGTCTTTTGCTCTTGGCATTTTAATTATGATGTGTCTTGGTGTGGTCCTCTTTGGATTCCTTTTGTTTGGGGTTCTCTGCGCTTCTTGGACCTGTAAGTCCATTTCTTTCACCAGGTGGGGGAAGTTTTCTGCCATTATTTCTTCAAATAGGTTTTCAATATCTTGCTGTCTCTCATCTTCTGGCACCCCTATTATTCTGATGTTGGTACGCTTGAAGCTGTCCCAGAGGCTCCTTACACTATCTTCGTATTTTCGGATTCTTTTTTCATTTTGCTTTTCCGGTTGGGTGTTTTTTGCTTCTTCGCATTTCAAATCTTTGGCTTGATTCTTGCGCTCCTCTGGTCTGCTATTGGGTGTAATATTCTTTATTTCCGACCGTGTATGCTTAATTTCTAGTTGTTTCTTTATCATAGCATCGAGGGTCTCATTAGTTTTCGTGAGGCTCTCCAGAAGTTTATTGCAAGCCCTCAAAATTGCGTTTTTTAGCTCTATATCCTCCATTTCTGTCATGTTTTTTTGTCTCCGCATTTTTTATGCTTTCTTGGTGCACCCTCTAGTGGTCTTTGTGCGCAGTCTTGTTCTAGTTGAGCCTTGATTGTTGTAGTTAATACTAGAGGGATTTGACCACCAGGCCGACTGGCTGTGTGAATCAGCTGTGTCTGCCGCGGAAAACTTCTGTCCTCTGGGGAGGTGCTAATCTAGCCTTTGCCTGAGGCGATCCGGCAAATGGCTCTGCGCAGGGCTTGGGCGGGGCGGGCTCAACAGGGCGGGCGGAGGGAGCCGTTATGGTGCCCTCAGTCCTGTTCCCAGAGGCTCTGCTTCTCAGAACCCCCGGAACCGCTGCAAACCTCGGAGGGAAAGCTGCCTTCCAACTGATGCCAGACACTCCCGCTTCTCCCGTTTGGGTCCGAGTCCCCAGCGATTCGCCCGTATCTGGAGCTCAGAGTCTGAGACTCCCCCCTGACCGAAAACGACAACCGCGCTCTCAGCCACCAGCCCGCTTTGCGCGCGCACCTCCGCACCTGAGTATTTTCCACACTGCGCCTCCTCTGAGCCTCGGTGTGCTGTTATTTTTCCTTCTAGTTGAAGAGTCTCTCCTCAGCCAGCCTTCCTGTGGTTCTGGGTGATGTCCGTTCCGTCTTTTAGTTGTATTTTTGAAGTGGTTGTTTGCGGCAGCAATCTCCAGTGTTTACCTATGCCGCCATCTTGGTGGAGTCTCGAGGTATACATTAAAGTATTGTATAAACTTTGAGAGAAGAAATATGGACTATGTAACCAAATGAATACTTTTTTTCAGCTAAAACTTATTTTTCATTTTTGCTTAATTTGGTTTTCTTGAGACCTACATTGACTGTGCACTCTTTGCTATATTGTGCATTGGCTCTGCTCTCTTAATTTTCAGAGGTATCAGACATAGGTATCAGTAGTTCTTTTCTATACCCTCTCACTAAATTCTAATACTGAACCCCTCTGTTGACTATTTTTGGAAACACTGAATGTTCTTATTGAGCAGCTTTCTTTTCCTTTGCAACTGTGCTGACCATGTAAAACTCCTGTAAATTAGATTTGGTCATTTAGCAATACAGTATTTGATATTAGGGTAAGGTGTGGATAACCTTGGACCAGATATATCTGTAATCAATAGCCTGAATATAATTACTTCAGCTAGTGTTCCTTGGGTACTTCAGCTCTCTCAATTACTTGATTTCCTCCTATGACTATTTCTTGGAGATATCTTTTTTTGATGTCAGGAATGACTATACCTTTTCTGTATATTTGTAAGTTAGTAGTGAATAGTAAGTTAGTAATTCTGGCAGTGGTTTGGAAGAAACACTGATAGAAAGAGGTGCTTTACCTCCTAAATGAGAGATTCTGTATATTTATTTCTGCCTCTACACTGTTCACATAAATGGAATACTTCCATCATTATCTATCCACCCATTTAGCCATCCATGCAACAATTATTAGTTATTTTCTGTGTGCCAGGCTCTGGGGACACAGCAGAGAACAAGTCATGGACTTTAGAGTCTATCGGGGGTCATTAAAGAACAAACAAATTATGGAGATAATTACACAATGAGATCTGTTCAATATGCAGATCTGACTCTGTCCCTCCCTGTGTAAAAAGTTTCAGTATCTTTATAGCACTTCAGAGTAAAGTTTAAGACCATTTTACATGACACGTGAAGCTTAGGGAACTTGTCTTTGCCTGCCTCTCTAAACTCATCTCTCTTCTCCCTCCAGCATCCACTTCCATTTTATTGTCAATCAATACTGAAATGCTTGTGGTTTCTTGTACTTCTCTTTCTTGCCTCTGTACCCCTGCACATACTGCCTTCCTACCTGCAGTGTTCTCCTTATTTGCTTGCTTAACTGTTTTTCATACTTCAAAAACAGCTACCCTCAGTTGGGTACTCCCCTGCATCCTCATCTCTTATCAATGGATTTGGGCATCCTATCTAATAAAGAGGGAATATGCTAATTGACCCTCATGCTGTCACAAAGATGGTGGAGCCCACAGTCAATAAGGAGGGAATATGCTAATTGACTGCCACACCCTCAAAGATGGCGGTGCCCACAGCCACAAGATGGCGGCGCCCAGTCCCCTCAGTCTCACTGGGGTGGCAGGTGTGTGGCAAGGCTGGGCCCACCCCCAGGCAGGTCCGGCTGCTCTGCGAACCTGCCTCCGGAGTCCCCCAGTCTCCTCAGCCCCCCAGCCTCCCAGGGCCGGCCCGAGGTGCAGGCAAGCCTCAGATGGAGGCTGCCCAGCCGATGCACGAGGTGCAGGCAAGCCTTGGATGACATCTGCCCAGCCACCCAGGGCCGGCCCGAGGTGCAGGCAAGCCT
>NW_005357451.1:1020279-1027570 GCF_000412655.1 Myotis brandtii | reverse complement strand
GGTGTGATGGGGGCGTCACCTTCCCCTGATTGCCGGGTTGCCTCCCGCCCCAGTGAGGGTTTCCAGACTGTGAGAGGGGGCAGGCCAGGCTGAGGGACCCCCCCCCCTAAAGTGCATGAATTTTCATGCACCAGGCCTCTAGTTTTCTTAAAATTGCCTTAGAACAGTGGTTGGCACATGATTGTTTTGCCATACATTTATATCAAGCAGATGAGCTACCAACTTGCTAGTAGTCCATTGTCTTACTAAACAAGAGTCTAAGGCAGTCTCAGTGAAAATGGAGAGAAAAGGTGAGTTTGAAGAAATCTTTATAAGGTAGGATGAAAATTGAATAGCAGATTAGATGTAGAAACAGAGATTCTGAGCTAGGGAAACTGTTAAGTGCTGGTCATGTCATTACCTAAGATAGGGAATTCCAAGAGGTTAAGCAGATGAGGAGCCATGATGAACTCAGTTTGGGGCATGCTAGGTTTAAAAGGCATTTGGAATCTCTCCAGAAAGAAATGGATAATAAATGTTTTAAAATATGGATACAGAGCTTTGGATTGGTCAGAGTAGGTTAATGGAGTTTGAAACTATTGGAATGGATTTTTACCCAAAAGAATGAATGATAAGTGTTTTGGAAAGGTGTCATTGAAGAGGTGGCATGTGAACTAATGTGTTTGAGAAATCGTGGAAGGACATAGTGAGTAGGGAGAATTATTTTGTTTACTTCAGTGATTGGGAATCTTCTGATTTCCTTAATTAATGCTTTTAAAAATTATTTCATATGCTATTTCTGCACTCCTTACCATACAATTAGTTGGGATATTAATTCTGAAGATCATAGTGATGCCTGTTTTAATGTTATTTTTTTTCCTCTGGGCCAAATTCCAGATAAAGAGTTTTTGTCTTGTTGAATGTTTCCTTCCTTATTGCCATTTTGATATTTATTCCCTTGTGTCATTGCACTAAGAATTGAGTAAGTATTGTGATTTAGAAAGCTCAGCTCTAGAAATGTTTCGCCTGGCTCCAGTGATTCTTATGGTCAGCTTTGTCATTGTGTCCCTGTACTTAGGAACTCCAATTATGTTCCACCTCAATTTACTATTTATGAAGCTCAGTAAGAACCTCAACTAAATTCAAAATGTTGTTAATCTTTAATGGCTTCCTCAGGTTCATGTGAAAGGGGTTGGCGGGAGGGTATTTTAATGTCTCTGGCAGCACTGTTTCATTTGGCTCTTTTCCATTACCTGAATGTCATCTAATTTGTTATATTAATCTTGTAATACAAACTCTAAGTCTAGGTCCCAAGTCAATATTCCTTTCTACATTGTTCTCCCAATTAGGCCAAATATATGACAGTAAGTCAAGTGTCTGAGGGGGAAACAAATCTTATCACTTACTTAAATGTGTCTTGCTTTGAATTGTTCAGGCCTAGAGCCTTAGTGCATTAGAAGGAGGCTACCAGGTGAGTTGTGTTATTATCATCTACCAGACTGACAGAGCATATGTGACCATAACCTCAATTACTGCAGATATCAATATATTTCTTTCTGTAGCAATAGCTCTTGACTTTTCTCCATGTAGCACAGAATAGAGATACAATAGTAGCAGTGGCACACTTGACGGTGATTCTTCCCTAGGATTTGGGAGCTTATCAGAATCTCCAGGGGTACTTATAATTTGAAAAAGTCCCCCAGGTGTGATTCTGATTTGCTTCCTTC
Source organism: Myotis brandtii (assembly GCF_000412655.1). Taxonomy (NCBI): domain Eukaryota; kingdom Metazoa; phylum Chordata; class Mammalia; order Chiroptera; family Vespertilionidae; genus Myotis; species Myotis brandtii. The sequence goes on along the minus strand of NW_005357451.1, from coordinate 1,025,864 downwards.
TCCTCCTCCTCTGAGAATCACTGTTTCATCCAGAAGCTTCAGCATACATAGGAACATTTGTTGGTATATTGCCCTTGCATTGTTGAACTCCCTAAACCCCATGTCCCCATACTTCTATTTTGAGTGGTCCCCAGTTTCTTCTAATACCATAACTTCTGAAACCAATGTCTACCTGTCACTAAAGGTATAACTACCATTGAAGCAGTCCTACTAGAGTTTAGATTCCTACAAAGCAAAGGTACTCCGTAGCTTATGGCCAGGTTTAATTGTGTGGTTTCTTTAAAAGGGAGCTTTTTGCAAAGACTTAGACTAGAGTCCACGATTTATATTAACACCCCTCCCTGCCAATGTTAGTCCAATATTTTATGATGAAAAATTTCAAATCTATGCCACAGTTGAAAGAATTTCAGGGTGAACACTTCTATATCCACCACCTAGATTCCACAATTAACATTTTAATATACTTACTTAATCATATATCTACTCAAAAGTTTATCCCTCTGTCCATCATTTCACCTTTTTAAAGCATTTCACAGTAAAGTTTAGATATAACTACAGTTCCCCCTAAACACTTAAGCATGCAGATCATTAACTAGAGTTTAATATTTATTTACAGCTTTTTCTTTTGATGAAAAATTTTCATGCAGTGCAAGTGCCCAAATCTAAGTGCTCATTAGCTGACTTTTGACAAATAATATATCTACTAGTGGCCCGGTGCTCGAAATTCATGCACAGAGGGGGGTGTCCCTCAGCCTGGCCTTCACCCTCTCAATCTGGGACCTCTCGAGGGATGTCCGACTGCCGGTTTAGGTCCGATCCCTGGCAATCCAGGACTGCTGGCTCCTAACCGCTCACATGCCTGCCTGCCTGATTGCCCCTAACCAGTCTGCCTGCCAGCCTGCTCACCCCCAACTGCCCCCCTGCCAGCCTGATTACCCACAACTGGCCCCCCCTGCCGGCCTGCTCACCCCCAATTGCCCGCCCCCCGCCAGCCTGATCACCCACAACTGCCCTCCCCTCTTGGCCTCTAACCACCTCTACCTTGGCCCCGCCACCATGGATTTGTCCAGAAGAAAGTCTGGAAGGTCTCCTAGAAGGTCTCCCAGTCTAATTTGCATATTACCCTTTTATTAGTATAGATAGAGGCCTGGTGCACAGTTGGGAGCCAGCTGGTTTGCCTAAAAGGTGTCCTGGATCAGGGTGGGGCTTCCTTTGGGGGGCAGAGCAGCCTGGGCAAGGGCCTGTTGTGGTTTGCAGGCCGGCCATGTCCTCATTGGGGTGGGGGTCCCCATTGGGGGTGGTGGCCACCAGGGTGAGGGGCTGAGGGCTGTTTTCAGGCTGGCCACACCCCCCAGCGAGGACCCTCACCCCGTGGGGGCGTGGCCAGCCTGGGTAAGGGGCTGAGGGCCCTTTTCAGGCCCCTCCCTTGGCAGCTGGCCCAGGCAACCCAAGCCTCCCACGCTCAGGCCGGCTCTGTGGCAGCTGCCCACAGGCCCCTCCTTCAGTGGCCGACCAGGGCAGGCGGGAAGCTTGGCTTCCTCTGTCACCAGGGGCGACCCAAGCCTCCCCACTCCGGCTGGCTCCGTGGCCACCGCCATCTTTGTCCCACTAATTTGTGTACTCACTCCTGATTGGCTGGTGGGCATCGCAAAGTGATGGTCAATTTACATATTTATTTTATTCGTGTAGATACTAGATGCTCTGTGCACAAAATTCATGCACCAGTAGGGTCCCTTGGCCTGACCAGCAATCAGGGCCTATCAGGTTCCCCACCTCCTCGCCTCCTCTTTCCCTCACTCCCTCAGCACCCCACCACCACCGCTGGTTGCCTGCCATATTTCACGCCGTTCCTTGTTGGTCAGTGCACATCATAGCGAGCAATCAAACTCCGTCTCCCAGTCAAACTCCCAAAGGGACAATTTGCATATTAGCCTTTTATTATATAGGATAGTCTAAATCCCTATCAAAAGATAGAAGATTTTAACACCCTCTTTTTTTCTGCCCAGATTATTCCCTCTTGACACTATATAATCTCTGAATTTAAGGTAAGGAAAAAGCTTGTCAGAGCTCTCAGGACAAATAGAGATCAATTTTTAATGATGGATCAGCAGATTTCTCTTCCCCATTGCCTAAAGTACCTTGTGTTTTAAATTGTGTATGAATGGCCCTAGCCAGTTTGGCTCAGTGGATAGAGTGTCAGCCTGCAGATTGAAGGGTCCTGGGTTCGATTCCAGTTAAGGACACATGCCCAGGCTGTGAGCTCGATCCCCAGTAGGGGGGTGCAGGAGGCAGCCAATCAATAATTCTCTCTCATCATTGATGTTTCTATCTCTCTCTCCCTCTCCCTTCCTCTCTGAAATCAATAAAAATATATTAAAAAATAAAATGGCTAAAGCCATAATTTTTTTTAATGTGTATGAATGGTTTAAAACAGGAGTCTGAATGTTTTACTTTTTTACTTTTTAACTAATTATTTTACAAAACACAGTATTGAGGTATAAATACCTTATATCTATTTAGTTAAGTATTTTATAAGGCAAGAGCTCTAGTTCAATAACATGTGAGGAGGGATACATCATCGGAATATAAGTTGGGAAGAGAAAGGAAGTAGATGTGAGATGGCAAAAATCAAAAATACTAATGTAATATAGCATGTATTAATATGTGGTTAATTGATTAATATACGTATTATGTATATCTAACATCATGAGATATCATAGTCTATCCCAACAGTGGCACACCATTTATTCAAGAATACCAGCATATCATAATATGCCTTTAAGAAATACACCTTAATTTCGTCTCAGTATTGGTTTTGGATGTTTGTCCTTTTATAATGCCTTTATACCTGGTAAATATCTCTTGTTTGGCTCCATTTTAGAGTGATACAGCATATTTTAGTTTATACTATATTTAGTTAAAATGTGGTATAGATTTGAAATTATCTGCTTGCATTTTATTAGGATATACATGTAAGTGTATTTCTAATAAAATAAATTCTGGTCCCAAAAGGAGAAGCTGTGACAAAAGTAAATTGTGATATTTCCATAATAAAAAGATACAGCAAACATGCAGACATTTGCATATAGTTTCTGAAATATTGCATACTGGCTTTGTCGGTGCTGGTAAGTCCATTTCAAGGATGTTGCCCTTAGTCCATTAGTTTGGATAATGAGCCCTATAAAGTACATTTATAACTTGTGGCACTGCAAGGAGATGGATTCTAATTTTCATCCTTTTATCTAGACACATTGAAAGAAGGTCAATGGAGGGTTCTGTATGATTCATTGTCCCAACACATATCAGATGACAGAGACCTGATAATGTCCATGCATAATTGTTTTCCTTATTTGGAAACAGCACTTGAAAGAAATCTTTCTATGATCATCCTTTGAAGTAAAGTGGAAACAGATATTAAAAGAAGCTCCAGGCCTTTTGGGGGGGGGGTGTCTAACATATTATCACACATGTGACCAGAGAGCTATTCTTGAACAAAAGAGAAGGCAACATGTAACAGAAAAATAGAAAGTCTTTAGTGGCTTTTACAGTCTGTGAATGATATAGCAAGATATTTAATCAACTTTTATCTTCCCCTTCCCTTAAGTCTGTTAAGAACAAAAAGAGCCTGTTTTCTAAATTAAGGAAAAAGCTTCTATGTTCCTAAACATTAGAAAAACTCATACTGTATACTTGTCCTAACTTTGTCTTACTTACTAATGACATTTAAAATAAATATTTGAGTTTTATCTCACATTTATTTTATAGTTTAAAAGACTCCAGATAGCAATAAAAGTATATCTTCTGTATATAATGTCCATGTTTTTGTAAAAAATGTGAAATTATAGGCAATTTTAAAATCTTCTAAGAAATTGGTTTTAGATTCAAAATTGGTAGTTGATTATGTTTATTTGCTCAATTATGTAATCAATAAAAACATTTTTGGTCTGCTTGTCTTCTTTGTAGATGCAAAGCAATCATAGATCAATATGGTCAGAGAATAATCTCTAAGCATTTCCTTGTGGAGGACAGTTACTTTTCTGAGAACACATGCTCGCACGTGCAATACAGGTAAGGCACCACATCACCCACTGTCCAAGGGAAGGTGAAACATAGAAAAGTTTAGCTTTGTGATTACATTGAAACTTCTGTATAACCATTGTTCAAGTAAGATGCAAATATATACCAAACAAAAGATAGTATTGAGTATGTTACCATTGTTCTCTTATAGGGTCTGGTTTGGGGGGAACTTAGCCTAATTTTGACTCCTTTGCATCAGCTGGGGTTTGTCTGCAGGTCACATATCCTTCCTTTCATGAGCCAAGAAAAGATTAAAGCAGAACTTGACTCTGTTTGGGGAGGTGACACTTTTATCGTGACTTAAATCTTTGAAATATGCCTTCTGGTGGTTATATAACTGTAAATGAAACTTATCCATGGAATCTGAATCACTGAATAACTGTTTTGTGCATTATAGGCAAATTTCCAGGGCAGTTCTAATTACAGATAGATCTGTACTACAAGCAGATTCAGATCAACAGGTAATTTTAGTCTTGTACTTTTTAATAACATGTTGCTAATTTAATCTACATGGTAATATGTATAAATTAATATTGGTGAAATAAAATGTAGTAAGCCATATGTGCTAATTTAAGACATTTTAAAATGTATAATGGCAATTATGTAATAATCTTGGTTTCTTAAAGATTTCCTTCTAACAATAAATAATTGTGCCTTGTATAACAGATTTATGCTAGGAAAATTGGATTAAATCCTAGTGTTCCAACAACTATTTCTTTGGAACTGAAAATACATAGTTATGAGAAGAAAAAGATAATCCCCAGAGAACACATTTTAGAATCTTGGAGGAAAAGACTTCATGATAACTAATGCTACGGTACCGGTGGTAAGCCCACCGCTAGGCCTGGTGTGAATGAGTATCAACACACATTTTCATTTCTGGTACTTCCTTATTGCCATTGTTTATTTCAGTACCCTCTTCAGCCTCCTCACCTCCAATTCTTTTGGAATGTCTCTATACCTGTGGTTTTCCCTCAGTCTGTTCACCTAAATTCCAGAGGTGTGCTCCCTTCTCCTGACCATATTTTATAGTGACTGATAAAAATCATCTTACTCAGCCCTAACCAGTTTGGCTCAGTGGATAGAACGTCGGCCTGCGGACTTAAAGGTCCCAGATTCGATCCCGGTCAAGGGCATGTACCTTGGTTGTGGGCACATCCCCAGTAGGAGGTGTGTAGGAGGCAGCTGATCGATGTTTCTCTCTCATCGATGTTTCTAGCTCTCTATCCCTCTCCCTTCCTCTCTGTAAAAAATCAATAAAATATATATTTTTTTAAAAATCAGCTTACTCAGTAAGTATGACTGTCAGACCTATTCTATATATTCACTACTAAAAATAGTTTCCTACAGTTCCTTAAGTTGGAAGCTTTCTGTTATATGAAACAAATATCTTTGTTATTGCATGAACCTCAGTTCTTTCATTTAATCATTTAGCAAGTAGTAGGTGCTTTTTACGTGCCAGCCAGTGTGCTGGGTTCTGAGGAAACAGTGCTAACCATGATAGCACC
>NW_005357451.1:1015033-1020258 GCF_000412655.1 Myotis brandtii | reverse complement strand
AATCGCAGTCCCCTCCCTCTGCCTGCTGGCACGCACCTTAGCTGGCCTGGCACTACCTGCTCACCGGCCCTGCCCCCTGCCAACCAGTCATTCCACCATTTGGTCAATTTGCATATTATGTTTTTATTATATAGGATTAGTGTATATTTCAGCTGATGATTTTGAGCCAGTGGAAAGAGTGGGGTTGAAGATACCCAGGACAAAAGAAGGATTACTGATGCAGCAAGGTCCAGGTAAAAGGCCAGGAAGGATAGGATTCAGAGAACAGGTAAAAGTGTTGCTGTTAGATGGGATGTGAGACAAGAGGGTGAATGCAGGATCATTTGGGAGTTCCCATCTGATGCATTACATTTACTCTTTAAATTACAAAATGAGGTAATCTCCAGAGAATGGGGGTATGAGAATGGGAATGGATCAAAGCTCAAGGAAAAATGTCAGATAATCACTGTGGGGAGTTAGAAAATGACCTATCTCATGGCCAGATGGCTGGGCAGTATTAATGGCCCCGTTGAGTCTGGAGGTCATGGGTTTACAATGGCATTAATCTGCTCCTATCGTTCCAGCTTTCATTCTCTTACCCCCCATTTAGCCTGGTCAATGACCTGTTAAGAGACTGGCAATTCCTAGTCCCCTCTGTTTCCTCCCAGATTACTAGCTCCCTCTGCCCTCTTCTTTTTCCGTGGTCTAGATCCCATGGTAGATCTGAACTGCCCTTCCATCAACACCTTCAAATCCCATGTAATCATGTTCTTCCACTGCACGCACAGAGGAAAATCCCATCACTTGGATAATCTGCATCTGGATCACTGAGGGCTTCTTGAGTAAACCACACAATCAGACAGACTGGCACTGCCACAGTGTCAGGGGCAACAATCTCATTCAGCTGGATCTTAGTACCTACCATCAGTTAGCTCTTCCACTGGCTTGAGACAGCTCTCTCTCCCTTTCCCCTCAGTGGCTAATTCAGATCCTCACTATTTTACCCACCCTTCTTTCCCTTAAACTTCTCAAAACCTCCTCCCCACTTCACAGAAATGTGAGGCCACCTACTAAACACAATGGCACTTGACATTCTGTTCCACCACCTATAATGTATGTATACCAGGACAGAGATTAAGAGGGCTCCTACCCTTGTCCAAGGCTATACTCTTTCACAAGTGCCAATGACACACACACAGCACCCTGCATGCCTGCTTTCTCTCCTGTATCTCCAGCCTTTCCCAACTACTGGCATTTTCCTCTCAACCTGTATATATGTAGTAGCATTTTCTATCCCAAAAGTAAATAATAAAATGTTCCCTTGACTATGTCCCCATCTCTAGCTGGTATCCAATCTCCCCTTCTCTTATCAAAATGTTCAAGATATTATCTGTACTTGCTGCCTCTAGCTCCTTACCTCTCATTCACTTCTGGACTAACATGGCTTCTACTCTTATATTTCTGGCATAATTTATCTTGGTAAGTTCTTTAATTGCTTCATAATAGTCAGGGCCACGGGGCATTTTTTGGTTTTTGTCACTAGGTATTTTTTGGTACATTTGATTGGCAATGTTGATGATTTCTTTTCTCTTGAAATTCTATACTCCTTTGGTTTCCATGGCACTGTGCTCTCCTATTTCTCCTCATAACTCTGGCTATTCCCTCTCCACTTCTTTTGTGGGCTCTGTCCTCCTTGTAAATATCGAGGCTCCTGAGAGTTCAGGATATGGAAAATTCTGTGATTGGAGGTCACTGATTATATCTCAATTTTTAAAAAGTATACATGATAGTTATAGGAAACAAAAGAAGCACTTTAAGCCCTGGCCGATAATCTCAGTGGTTAGAACACCTGCCTGCGAACCAAAGGGTCTTAGGTTTGATTTTTGGTCAAGAGCATGTATTTGAGTTGCAGGTTCAATCCCTGGCCCAGGTCAGGGTGCATGCCGGAAGCAAAAGATTACCGTGTGTCTCTTATTTCAATGTTTCTCTCTCTCTCCCTTCCTCCTGCCCTCCTTTCCACTTTCTCTAAAAATCAATAGAAAAAACTATCCTCAGGTGAGGATTAATAAAAAGAATAATAATAATAAATGAAGTACTTATATGTTTTTGTAGTCCTTAAGAGACCTTTCCGGTTATAATCATGTTTTTAGTCATAATCATTTGATAATTATAACATAGCACTAGAGGCCCGTTGCACGAAGAGATTCGTGCAATAGGCCTTCCCTTCCCCTGGCTGCCGGCACCGGTTTTCCTCCGGGACCCAGGCCTTCACTGTGGCCGGAGCCTTCAGTCTTCGCTCCACCACTTCACGCCTACATATGTAAATTAACCGCCATCTGTTAGGTTAATTTGCATACTCTCCTGATTGGCTGGAGAGCATATTGGAGGGACAGTCAATTTACATGTTTGTCTATTATTAGGTAAGATTATATATTTTAGTGGATCCTCTCTCTTTAATCCTAAAGTACATTTTCTATCATGGACAGCAGCAAAGGGAGTTAGGAGTATGGGGAACATAGTTTTTGAGACATTGTAAGCCCAAAAATGCACGTACAAGTAGTAAGATAGTCATGGTTATTGAAATAATTTCTGTTTTGGGAACTTGTTGTAGGCATTTTCTCTGGGGGCTATCAACCTGATATTACCGTCAAAATCTAAGCATGATAGTCACAGGTAAAAGTCCAAATGGGGCTTTACCTTTTGGCAAGTATTTCCTAAATGAGAGGGTATAGTTTCATCAGAGTAAAGATTAGATTGAGGTTTAATATTGAAACTTTGGTTTTATAGAGAAACATTGACCTAATGGTCATTTAAAATCTTTTAAATATAAAGCCATATAGCATATCAGTAGTGCCTAGGACAGCATACCATATATCAGTAAACATCCTATATAATAAAAGCGTAATATGCAAATCGACCAGACGGCAGAACGACCAGTTGGCAGGGGGCAGGGCCGGCGAGCTGGCGGTTCCAGGCCAGCCAAGGAGTGTGCCAGTGGGCAGAGGGAGGGAACGGCAATGGGGGGAATGGCAACCAGCGGCGGCGGAGGGGTGATGGGGGGCAGCACCGTCCCCTGATCGGCCAGCCCGGTCACCTCCCTCAGTAGGACATCCCCTGAGGACAGACTGTGAGAGTGCGCAGGCCGGGCTGAGGGACTCTCCCCCTCCAGTGCACAAATTTCCATGCACCGGGCCTATAGTCTATAATAATCTATAATAATAAAAGTGTAATATGCAAATCAACTGAACAATAGAACGACCTTCTGGACCACCATGCTATGACATGCACTGGCGCCAGGCCAGCCAAGGCGGGTGTGATGTGATTGGTCAGGGAGGCTCCGCCATCGCCCCATGATCGCCCTGCAGAGGGAGACCCAGGCCACCCTCTGCGAGGCGATCGATGGGGGGGCTCCGCGATCGATTGCCCTGCAGAGTGAGGCCCAGGCTACCAGGCTGGCGGCCCTGCGGCAGGTGGGTGGGGCCTCCCTCTGCGGGGCAATCGATCTGGGAGCCCCGCAATTGATCACCCCACAAAGGGAGGCCCAGGCCACTGGCCAGCAACGCTGTGGCAGCTGTGTGGGGCCAGCCAGCGATTGCCCTGCCAAGGGAGGCCCAAGCCAGCCAAGTGATCACACCCCCATGCCTATCGCCTGCAGAGGGAGGCGAACAGTGGCGGGGGAGTGGGGAGCAGTACCACACAGATGGCAAACAGTGGCAGCAGCGGGGGCAAGATCAGCTGACAGCAGCCGGGGGAAGGAAAGCCCAGATAGGCCCTGATCATCGGCCAGGCCTAGGGACCCTACCTGAGGGGTCCCGGATTGCAAGAGGGTGCAGGCCGGGCCGAGGGACACCCCCCACCCCATGCATGAATTTCATGAACCGGGCCTCTAGTTATTTAATAATAATTTTCCATTTCACTTTTAATTATAAATTTCTATTTATTAATGGAGTTCTTAAATTAATTTGAAGCCATTCATTTTGAAACATTTTGGTATATGTTTGCCTATACTTTGGTGTATGTGTTGACATATACTTTGTTTTAATATCTTTGGAATTTGAAACATTTAAAAATATTTTGTATTCCATAACTGCTATTTTTAGTCATTATGAATAATCAAAATGGAAAAAATAGATTTAATATGATCTGATTTCAAACACTGAAGTGCAAATAATTCAGAAGTAATATGTCATAATTGTATCCTTTGAAAATAAGTGAAGGATTTAATAAATATTAATGATATTTGAAATAGTCGGTATCTATTAATTATATGAATGCACTATAGATGATATAAAGTAATGCAGAAATCGGATTTAGGACACATATGTGTGTTACGGATATCAAATTCTTTTCTAAAACCCTTACAAGCTAAATTTTTTCAAACATCAGTGAGTGGTTGAAAAAGACATTCAGTTTTGATATTAACTATACTCTAATGATAGAAGAAATGAAAATGAGATCTAACAGCTGTGTCTGATATTTTATTTCTGCTTTTTAGATTTCCATTTTGACAGTGCCAGCAGAGGAACCAGGAACTTCTGCTGTTCGGGTCATTGAATTATGTTCTTCAACAATGACATGCATGAAAGGCACATGTAAGCATAGTAGAGTCTAGTTATTTGTCTTTTGTGTTTGTTTAGAAAGTAAAAGAGGGCAGTTATTGTTAAAGTTGCCAGGGTTGTGTTTATAGAGTGTTTTTTATTCACAGTCTTTGTTCATACAGTGTGTATTCATACAATAAGTCATTTCATACCTACCCCTTGCTTTTAAATTTTTCTGTGGCTAAATCTTCACAGGCACTATTGTTAAGTTTTTCAGTGAAAGAAGTTCTGTGACTTTCCAATTTTTTTTTGTAATTTTTCTTAAGCTTATTGGAAACATACTTTCAAAAAATTTATTTTCTGCCTAGCTGGTGTGGCTCAGTTGGTTGACATCGTCCCTGCGCCAGAAGGTTGCCAGTCAGGGCACATGCCCAGGTTGCTGACTTGATCCCCAGTACCAGGCATGCAGGAGGCAATCAATGGATGTTTCCCTCTCATCGATGTTTCTATCTTTCTCACACTTTTCCTCTCTCTTCAATCAATAAAAAACATTTAAAAATTATTTTCTTTGCTGCTAGTTTTCTTGTTTACTTTTCTTGGAATTCTTTTTTTTAATATTTTTATTGATTTCAGAGAGGGAGAGAGAGATAGAAACATCAATAATGAGAGAGATCAGCCGAAGGACTTGTATGCATGCATATAAGCATA
>NW_005357451.1:991744-1014888 GCF_000412655.1 Myotis brandtii | reverse complement strand
TAAAAAAATAATAATAAATAATAATGAAAGAGAATCATTAATTGGCTGCCTCCTGCACTCCCCATACTAGGGATCGAGCCCTCAACCCGGGCATATTCCCTGACCTGGAATTGAACCATGGCCTCCTGGTTCATAGGTCGACACTCAACCACTGAGTCACGCCAGTGGGATTTTCCTTATAATTCTTTTTTTTTTCAATATATTTTATTGATTTTTTACAGAGAGGAAGGGAGAGGGATAGAGAGCCAGAAACATCAATGAGAGAGAAACATCGATCAGCTGCCTCCTGCACACCCCCCACTGAGGATGTGCCCGCAACCAAGGTACATGCCCTTGACCGGAATCGAACCCGGGACCCTTGAGTCCGCAGGCCGATGCTCTATCCACTGAGCCAAACCGGTTCTGGCATAATTCTTAATCCCATTATGGAACTTCTACCATGTATATAAATTCTCAATTTATTTCTGTTTAATGAGACTAAAGTTAGAGACTACTTTATCTGTTCTTTTTTTTATATCTATCAAAATTTATTTCTCCAGCACTGTCAGATATTATGCCTTCTGCAACATATTTCTTAAAGATGCTTCAATAAATAGAAATTAACAAGTATACCTCAGACGTCACTGTGCCTAGACCTAAACTGTGTACTTGTAAAGATTATGAAGAAGCAGAGGTTGACATGCCTGACTTGAAGTGTTCATAATCTTATTACACACCTTCTGGAACAAGACAGTATTAACTGAGTGAAGTGTACATTTCAGGATAAGTAAAGATGAATGTGGACTAGGCCTTGACCTTAGAGGACTCACAATCTAATGGGACAGATAAGACAAACACAAAAGTAGCTCTAAAAGGCAGAATATGAAAGTACCACAGGAGAGGTACCAACAAACAGTGGACTCTAGAGATTCATAGGAGGGAAACATAGCAATATCATTAGCTATTATTATTTTTAATTCTATAAATTTATATTAAGTTTTATTCAAACTTATAAGAATTATGAGAAGCAGAAGACTAATCTGGTTTGGCGTAATCAAGGAAAACTTGACTGTTTTCAAGTATAGAGTTACTATTTACTAAAAGATGGCAAAACTGTGGTAAAACATAAGTGGGAGTTTGATGCCAACAGGGAGAGTAAGGAAACTTGTCCAATATTACTGTAATATCAAATTTACACTTGAAAAGTTGCTCAGAAAAGGGTTTTTTTCCTTTTACAGTGATTTGCAATATATGCAAATCTTTACCATGACAGTTATTATTTTCCTCTATTATTTTAATCAGTTTTTCATATCCTTTTATCTGTGTTAGTGTCTTAGTTATAAAATAAAACTTCATCCTTGGTTTTCTAAATTACATTTATTTTATACTTGTGATTATTTTTGTAAATATATTTTTATAAATTATTTTCCCATGTGAAATACTTTTGTAGCCCCAGTCTAATAATACATATTAATAATTTGGAAAATATTAAAAAGAAACGTACAATTAATATAATCCCTCTACCTAGAGATGTAAAACCAAATTATATTAAAACTAGAGGCCCAATGCACGAAATTCATTCAAGGGGCTCGTCCCTCGTAGCCGCCACAGCTGCCCTTGGCCCTCGCAGCCCCTGCTTCGTCCGGAAGGTCGTCTGGAAGGTCTTTCGGCTGTCCAGTTTAATTAGCATATTACGCTTTTATTATTACAGATAGTAAAACCAGGAATTTGACTTTAGTATAATGTGTGTATGCTGTTTTATCACATGTGTAAATTCTTGTGATCATGACAATAAGGATCCCTAGTGATATCCTTTTTTAGCCACAGCCATCTTCCTACCTACCCAGACCCACTACCTAACCCCAGGTAAATACTAATATGTTTACTATCAATAATTTTTTACTTTCAGAGTGTAATATGAAAAGAATTATACAGTACAGTAAAACCTGGATATAATGGACTAATTTGGACAAAGGGGTGGCCATTAAAGCCAAAAGTCCATTATATAATTAAGTAGATTTTCTGAATGCATATGTTAAAAATTTAACAAATTAGTTTACCTGTTTTTACTTGTAAAGGCACATTTGGGTAATTAAAATGAAGTATATGAAAAGTTTAATTTCATAGAAAAGTTATCTATATGTATTACTGTGATTTTAAATTTATACTGAATAGGTAATAGTAAATGCATGCATTCACCAGTTACCACAAGTTAATAAATGCACACAGCTGGGATGTTGCTTAGCACACCTGGAACATCAGCTGGCACATGTTAAAACTACTGCAGAAAGTCACGCCAAACAACAACAGAACCAGTTACCACCAGATGCGGTATAATCATATGCTAATCATTCGCCAAACACTGTTTATGAGCGATGACTCTTGGCTTTAAATATGTACTAGGTGTACCAGTTAATAATGCGGATTTTGTAATCAAAGAAAACACGGTAATTTCAAGAGAAACATCAAAAATGCTTCATTCAAAGTAATGTCCATCGCTAGCTACACATTTCTTCCATCTTTAGGTAATTTGTGGATACTGTCCCAATAGAACTTTTCTTGTTTTGAGGCAAACCATTCAGAGACCCAATTTTCCACTTCTTTGTACGTTTTGAAGTGCTGCTCAGAAAGTGTGTGTGCCATCGATCAGAACAAGTGGTAATCTGAAGGAGCAAGGTCTGGTGAATACACCTGGTGGGTTAATACTTCCCAGGCAAGATGTTTGAATATGTCTTTAACTGTTTTGAAGTGTGTGATGGTGCATCATCATGAAGCAAAATTACTTTGCTGTGTCTTCTGGCCCATTCTGGTCATTTCACGATCAAAGCGTGATTCAAATTGATAATTTGTTGTCAGTAGCGGTCAGTATTAATAGTTTCACCTGGTTTTAGAAGCTCATAATATACCCCACCTACCTGATCCCACCAAACGCAGAGCATTTTCTTCTTTCCAAAGCAGTTTGGTCTTGCAGTCGATGTTGATGGTTGACCTGGATCAACCCATGATTTTGTGCATTTGGGATTCTCAAAATAAATCCACTTTTCATCATTAGTCACAATTCGATGCAAAAAAGACTTTCTTTCGTGTTGTCGAAGCAACATTTTACTGATGACTTTTCAGTTTTCCGTTTGTCTTTCGTTTGGTTGATGTGGCACCCATTTTCCTTCCTTTAAAATCTTTCGCATTGCTTGTAAATGATCGGAAATTGTTTGCTGAGCAACATTTAATCTTTCTGCAAGTTATTTTTGAGTTTGACATGCATCTTCATCCAATAATGCTTGTAATTGTTGGTCTTCAGATTTTTTCAGTTGACCTGGACTTTCTTTGTCTTTCACATCAAAATCATCACTTTTAAAGCATTTAAACCAGCATTCACAAGTATCTGGAGATGGAGCATGTTCACCATAAGCTTCCCGAAGTATACGATAACTTTCAGCAGCACTTTTCTTCAAAATAATGAATTAAAACTTTCCACAAATGCTCTTTTTTTGCACGAAATTCGACCTTTTTAAGCATAAAAATATCTATGATGTTAACACCTTAAGCAAATTTGATATATGAAGTTTTGAAACTTGATGTCAATACAACAAAATAGCATATATATCAAATCACATATTTATCAACATATGTGTAACTCCATCTATTGAAAAAAAAATCCGCATTAACTGGTACACCTAGTAGACTATAGTTGTAGAAGTGTAATATTTACTTATTTATTTTTTAATTAAGTCTTTATTGTTGAAAGTATTATATATGCACCCTTCCTCCCCCTTAACCCCTTCTAGTCTGCCCATCCCTTGCCCCAGGCCTTCACCACCCTATTTCGCTTAGCATAATGCTCTCTAGTTTCATCCATGCTGTTGCAAATGGTAAAAGTTCCTTCTTTTTTATAGCAGTATAGTATTCCATTCGGTAGATATACCACAGTTTTCTAATCCACTCATCTGCTGATGGGCACTTACCATAGGCTGTTTCCACATCTTAGCTATTTTAAATTGTGCTGCTATGAACATAGGGGTACATATATAATTTCTGATTGCTTAAGGTGTTAACATCATAGATATTTTTATGCTTAAAAAGGTCGAATTTCGTGCAAAAAAAGAGCATTTGTGGAAAGTTTTAATTCATTATTTTGAAGAAAAGTGCTGCTGAAAGTTATCGTATACTTCGGGAAGCTTATGGTGAACATGCTCCATCTCCAGATACTTGTGAATGCTGGTTTAAATGCTTTAAAAGTGATGATTTTGATGTGAAAGACAAAGAAAGTCCAGGTCAACTGAAAAAATCTGAAGACCAACAATTACAAGCATTATTGGATGAAGATGCATGTCAAACTCAAAAATAACTTGCAGAAAGATTAAATGTTGCTCAGCAAACAATTTCCGATCATTTACAAGCAATGCGAAAGATTTTAAAGGAAGGAAAATGGGTGCCACATCAACCAAACGAAAGACAAACGGAAAACTGAAAAGTCACGAGTGTTCCTTTTTCTCCACATCCTCTCCAGCACTTGTCGTTTGTTGATTTGTTGATGATAGCCATTCTGACAGATGTGAGGTGGTACCTCATTGTTGTTTTGATTTGCATCTCTCAGATGATTATTGACTTTGAGCATGTTTTCATATGTCTCCTGGTCTTCTGTATGTCCTCTTTCGAAAATTATCTATTTAGGTCCTTTGCCCATTTATTTGATTGGGTTGTTTATCTTCCTTTTGTTAAATTGTATGAGTTCCCTATAAATTTTGGAGATTAAACCCTTATTGGAAATAACATTGGCAAATATGCTCTGCCATGCAGTGGGCTTTCCTGTTGTTTTGTTGATGGTTTCTTATGATGTGCAGAAGCTTTTTATTTTGATGTAGTCCCATTTATTTATTTTCTCCTCAGTTTCCATTGCCCTAGGAGTTGTGCTGGTAAAGATATTGCTACGACATATGTCTGCCATTTTGCTGCCTAAGGCTTCTTCTAAGATTTTTATGGTTTCCCATCTTACGTTTAAGTCCTTTAACCATTTTGAGTTTATTTTTGTGTATGGTGTAAGTTGCTGGTCTAGTTTCATTTTTTTTTGCATGTTATCTAACCAACTTTCCCAACACCATTTATTGAAGAGACTGTGTTGACTCCATTGTATGCTCTTGCCTCCTTTGTCAAATATTAACTGAGCATAATGGCTTGGGTCGATTTCTCGGTTCTCTGTATTGTTCCACTGGTCTATGTGTCTGTTCTTGTGCCAGTACCAGGCAATTTTAATGACAGTGGCTTTGTAGTATAGCTTAATATCTGGGATTGTGATCCCTCCAACTTTGTTCTTCTTTCTCAAGATTGCTGCGGCTATTGGGGGTCTTTTTTTATTCCAGATGAATTTTTGAAGAATTTGCTCTAGGTCTTTGAAGTATGCTGTTGGTATTTTAATGGGGATTGCATTGAATCTATAGATTGCTTTGGGTAGCGTGCACATTTTAATGATGTTGATTCTACCGATCCATGAACACGGTATATTCTTCCGTTTGTTTATGTCTTCCTCTGTCTCTTTTTTCAGCGTCCTGTAATTTTCCGAGTACAGGTCCTTCTCCTCCTTGGTCAACTTTATTCCTAGGTATCTTAATTTTTTTGTTGCAATGGTAAGTGGGATTTTTTTTTTTAGTTTCTCTTTCTGTGAGTTAATTATTGGTGTATAAAAAAGCCATGGATTTCTAGGTGTTAATTTTGTATCCTGCTACATGCCAAATTCATTTATTAATTATAGTAGTTTTTATGTAGTTTAGGGTTTTCTATGTGCAATATCATGTCATCTGCAAATAGTGACAATTTTATTTTTTCTTTTCCAATTTGGATGCCTTTTATTTCTTCTTCTTGTCTGATCACTATGGCTAGCACTTCTAGCACTATGTCGAACAAGGGTGGTGAAAGTGAGCATCCCTGCCTTTTTCCTGTTCTTAGAGGAAATGAGTTTTAGCTTTTGCCCATTGCGTTGATGTTAGCTGTAGGTTTGTCATATAAGGCTTTTATTATGTTGAAGTATGTATGATCCCTCAATTCCCACTTTGCTAAGAGTTTTTAATCAGTAAAGGGTGTTGGATTTTGTCAAATGCCTTTTCTGCATCAATTGATATGATTATGTGATTTTTGTCTCTCAATTTATTTATGTGATGTATCACATTTTGATTTGTGGATATTGTACCAGCCTTGCATTCCTGGAATAAATCCCACTTGGTCGTGTCTTCCTCTTGAATTTTTTGGAATAGTCTGAGAAGGATAAGTTTTAGTTCTTCTTTGAATGTTTGGTAAAACTCCCTTGTGAAGCCATCTGGCCCCGGGCTTTTGTATGCTGGAAGCTTTCTGATGACTTACTCAATTTCCTCCTTAGTTATTGGCCTGTTGAGATTTTTTTATTCTTCTTGGTTCAGTTTTGGAAGGTCGTATTTTTCTAGAATATGTCCATTTCCTCTAGGTTGCTTAGTTTATTGGAATGGAGTTGTTCATAGTATTTTTTTTACAATCCTTTGTATTTCTGTGGGGTCTGTTGTTATTTCGCCTCTATCGTTTCTGATTTTATTTGGGTCCTCTCTCTTTGCTTCTTGGTGAGCCTGGCTACAGGTTCATGAATCTTGTTCATCCTTTCAAAGAACCAGCTCTTGTTTTCATTGATTTTTTATGTTTGTTTGTTGCTGTGTGTGTGTGTGTGTGTGTGTGTGTGTGTGTGTGTGTGTGTGTTGTTTTTTGGTTTTGGGGGTTTTTTTGGTTTTTTTGGTCTCTATGTAATTTATTTCTGCTCTGATCTTTATTATCTCCTTCCTTCTTCTCACTCTGGGCTTTTCTAATTGCTCTATTTCTAATTCTTTAAGTTCTAGAGTTAGATAATTTCGTACCATTTTCTCTTTTTTCTTTTTCTTTTTTTTTTTTTTAGATAGGCCTCTAGAGCTATGAACTTCCCTCTCAGAACTGCTTTCACTGTGTCCCATAGGTTTTGGATTGTTGTGTTTTCATTGTCATTTTTTTCCAGGATGTTTTTAATTTCTTTGATTTCTTTGGTAACCCAATCATTGTTTAATAGTATGCTATTAAGCCTCCAAATGTTTGAATTTTTTTTATTGTTTTTATTGTAATTGGTTTCTAATATTATCTCATTGTGGTCTGAAAAGATGCTTGATATGATTTCAATCTTTTTGAATTTGGAGAGCCTTTTCTGTTCCCCAATATATGATCTATCTTTGAAAATGTCCCATGTGCACTTGAGAAGAATGTATGTTCTGTAGCTTTGGGGTGAAATGTTCTGAAGATGTCAATTAGGTCCATGTGATCTAGTGAGTCATTTAGGATTCCTGTTTCTTTGCTGATTTTTTACCTAGAGGATTTATCCAGTAATTTCAGTTGGGTATTAATGTCCCCTACTATGATTGTATTGCTGTCAATCTCTCCCTTGATTTCTTCCAGAAGTTTTTTTATGTATTTGGGAGCCCCTGCATTGGGTGCACATATGTTTATCAGGGTTATATCCTCTTGTTGTATCGATCCCTTTAGTATTATGAAGTGTCCTTCCTTATCTCTTGTTGTGACCTTCACTTTGAGGTCTATTTTGTCAGATATAAGTTTTGCTACCCCAGCTTTTTTTTTTTTATTTCCATTTGCCTGAAAGATATTTTTCCATCCCTTCACTTTCAGTCTGTGTGCGTCTCTTTTTCTGAGGTGGGTCTCTTGTAGACAGCATATATATGGGTCATATTTTCTTATCCTTTCAGCCACTCAATGTCTTTTGATTGGAGCATTTAGTCCATTTATGTTTAAAGTTATTATTGATAGGTATTTGTTGATAGCTATTTTTATTTTTTGTGCCTGTGTTCCTTCTTCCTCCTTTTGTTTTTCTTCTTTTTACAACATTCCTTTAGCATTTATTGCATTGCTGGCTTGGTATTGATAAATTCCCTTAGCTTTTTGTTGTCTGTGAAGCTCCTGATTTCCCCTTCAATTTTGAATGATAGCCTTGCTGTGTAGAGCAACAGTTGCCAACCGGTGGTCCATGGACCACTGGTGGTCCATGATGTCCAAAAAGTTGGCAACTGCTGGCATAGAGTATTCTTGAATTCAGTCCCTTCCTTTGCATTACTTTGTATACTTCATTCTATTTCCTTCTGGCCTGAAGTGTTTCTGTTGAGAAATCATTTGATAATCTAATGGGAGATCTTTTATAGGTAACTCTCTGTCTCTCTCTCACAGCCCTTAAGATTCTCTCTTTGTTGTTAATGTCTGCCATTGTAATTACGTGTCTTGGGGTGTGTCTTTGGGGTTCAACTTATTTGGGACTTTCTGCCAACACAACTTATTGAAGAGACTGTCTTGACTCCACTGTATGTTCTTGCCTCCTTTGTCTAATATTAATTGATTGTAATGGCTTGGGTCGATTTCTGGTACCTCTATTCTGTTTCATTGATCTATATTCCTGTTTTGGGGCCAGTGCCAGGCTTTTTTATTACAGTGGCTTTGTAATATAACGTCATATTTGGTATTGTGATCCCTCCAACTTTTTTCTTCTTTCTCAAGTTTGCTGTATTCGGTGGCCTTTTTGGTTCCATATAAATATTTGGAGTATTTTTTCTAGATCTGTGAAATATGCCATTGGTATTTTAATAGGGATTACATTGAATCTGTAGATTGCTTTGGGTGGTTTGAACATTTTTGTGATGTTAATTCTACCAATTCATGAACACAGTGTATTCCTCCTTGTTTATATATCTCTCTATCTTTTTTTGAATGTCTGGTAATTTTCAAGTCCAGATTTTTTACCTCCTTGGTTAAATTTATTCCTAAGTATCTTAATTTTTTGTTGTTGTAGTACTAAATAGGATTGTTTGTTTAGTTTCTCATTCTGAGACTACATTATTGGTATATAAAAATGCTATAGATTTCTGTGTGTTAATTTTGTATCTTGCTACATTGTCAAATTCATTTATTAAATCTAGTAGTTTTTGGTAGAGTCTTTAGGGTTTTTTTAGGTAGGATATCATGTTATCTGCAAATAATGAGAGTTTTACTTCCTCCTTTTCTATTTTGATGCCTTTTATTTCTTCTTGTCTTCCAGTATTACGTTGAACAAGAGTGGTGAAAGCGGACATCCCTGTCTTGTTCCTGTTCTTAGGGGAAATGGTTTTAGTTTTTGCACATTGAATATGATGTTGGCTGTAGGTTTGTCATATAGGGCCTTTATTATCTTGAGGTATAATCCCGCTATTCCCACTTTGCTGAGAAGTTTTATCAAAAAAGCGTGCTGGATTTTGTCAAATGCTTTTTTGGGGGTCTACTGATATGAGCATGTGATTTTTGTCTTCCAGTTTGTTTATGTGATGTATGACGTTTATAGATTTGCGGATATTATACCAGCCTTGCATCCTCAGAATAAATCCCAGTTGGTCATGGTGTATGATCTTGTTGATATATTGTTGGATCCGATTTTCTAATATTTTGTTGAGGATTTTAGCATCTATGTTCATCAAGGATATTGGCCTGTAGTTGTCTTTCTTTGTAGTGTCTTTGTCTAGTTTTGGAATTAGAATAATGCTGGCATCATAAAAAGACCTTGGAAGTATTCCTTCCTCTTGGATTGTTTAGAATAGTTTGAGGAGGAAAGGTATTAGTTTGGTAAAACTAGGTGATAGTTTGGTAAAACTCCCCTGTGAAGCCGTCCGGGCCAGGGCTTTTATTTGCTGGGAGTTTTCAGAATACTGCTCCTATTTTATCATTTGTTATTGGCCTATTCAGGTTTTATGATTCTTCCTGATTCAGTTTTGGAAGATTGTATTATTTTAGGAATTTGTCCATTTCATCCACATTGGCCAGTTTGTTGGCATATAGTTGTTCATAGTATTTTCTTACAATCCTTTTTATTTCTGTGGTGTCAGTGGTTACCTCTCTGCTTTTGTTTCTGATTTTATTTACTTGGGTCCTCTCTCTTTGTTTCTTGATCAGTGTGGCTAATGGTTCATCAATCTTGTTTATCTTTTCAAAGAACCAGGCTTGGTTTCATTGTTTGTTTGTTTTTAGCCTCTGTGTCATTATTTCTGCTGTAATCTTTATTATTTTTTATATACTGTGGCCTTTTCTTGTTCTTTTTCTAATTCTATAAATTGTAGGGTTAAACAGTTTATTACAAATTTTTCTTGTTTTTTAAAGTAGGCCTATAGTGCTATAAACTTCCCTCTCAAGACTGCTTTTGCTGTTTCTTAGAGATGTTACGTTGTTGTGTTTTCATTTTCATTTGTTTTCTTGAATTTTCTGATTTCTTTCTTGATCTTGTTGGTAACCCATTCATTGTTTAATAACATGCTATTTTGCATTCATGTGTTGAGTGTTTTTACTGTAGTTGATTTCTAATTTCATGCCATTGTGATCTGAGAAGATGCTTGATATTGTTTCAATCCTCTTGAACTTCTGGAGACTTTTTTTTTTATGTTCTAACATGTGGTCAATCTTTGAGAATGACCTGTCTGCAGTTAAGAATGTATATTCTGCTACTTTGTGGTGAAATGTTCTATAAAATGTCAGTAAAATCCATCTGATCCAGTGTGTCATTTAGAGTCACTGTTTCCTTGTTGATTTTGTAAAATATTTTTTTATTGATTTCAGAGAATAAAGGAGAGGGAGAGAGAGATAAAAACATCAATGATGAGAGAGAATTGTTGTTTGGCTGCTCCCTGTATGCTCCCCACTGGGGATCGATCTCTCAACCCAGGCATGTGCCCTGACCAGGAGTCGAACCATGACCTCCTGGTTCATAGGTTAATGGCCAACCACTGAGCCATGCCGGCCAGGCTCCTTATTGATATTCTATGTGAAAGATCTATCCAGTGAAATCAGTGGAGTGTTAAAATCCATACTATGACTGTATTGCCATTGATCTCTCCCTTAAAGTCCTCCAGAAGTTTTTGTTTGTTTGTTTGTTGTTGTTGTTTTTTGTTGTTGTTGTTGTTGTTGTTGTTTTAATGTACTTAGGTATGCTTATATTGGATGCATATATGTTTACCAGGGTTATAACCTCTTGTTGGATTGAGCCCCTTAGTATTACGTAGTGACCTTTATTGTTGCTTGTGATGGCCTTCATTTTGAACTCTATTTTGTCAGTATGAGTATTGGTATGCCAGCTTTTTGGTTGTTTCCATTTGCATGGAAAACTTTCCCATCCCTTCACTTTCATCCTCTGTATCTTTTGTTCTGAGGTAGGTCTCTTGTGAAAAGCATATATTTGGGTCATGTTTTCATATCCATTCGGCTACCCAATGTCTTTTGATTGGAGCATTTAATCTATTTACATTTAAGGTTATTATTGATAGTTACTTGTTTATTTCCATTTTAATTCTTTATGCCTATGTTACTCTCTCTCTAATTCTTATTATTTTTACAGCAGTTCCTTTAGCATTTCTTGCAGTGCTGGTTTGGTGGTAATAAACTTCTTTAACTATTTTTGTCTGGCAAGCTCTTTATTTCACCATCTATTTTGAATGATGGCTTTCTTGGATATAGTAATCTTAGTTTCAGTTCCTTGCTTTTCATTACCTTGAATACTTCATGCCATTCCCTTCTGGCCTATAGAGTTTCAGATGAGAAATCAGCTGATAGACTTATGGGAGCTCCTTTGTAGATAACAGATTGGTTTTCTCTTGCTGCCTTTAAGATTCTCTGTCTTTAGTTTTTGGCATTTTAATTATGATGTGTCTGGGCATGGGCCTGTTTGGGTTCTTCTTGCTTGGGACTCTCTGTGCCTCCTGAACTTGTGTGACTTTTTTTCCACCAGGTCAGGGAAGTTTTCTGGCATTATTTTTTCAAGCACGTTTCTATCCCTTGCTCACTTTCTTCCCCTTCTACCACACCTATTATGAGAATATTATTACATTTCTTATTGCCCTACAGCTCCCTTAGGCTTTCCTCCTGCGTTTTTTTGTTTTGTTTTGTTTTTGTTTTTTGTTTGTTTGATTTTTGGTTCTCTGATTGAGTGATTTCTTCTACCCTGTCTACTAATTCACTGATCCAATCCTCAGCTTTCCTAATTTGCTGTGTATTCCTTCGACTGGGTTCTTTATTGGTGCTATGTAAATCTTCATAGTTACTACTAGAGGCCCGGTGCACAAAAATTAATGCACTGGGGGGAAGGAATTCCCTCAGCCCAGCCTACCCCCTCTCACAGTCTGGGAGCCCTCAGGGGGTGGCCTACTGATATTTTAGGCTCACTCCCCTGGCCTCCCTCTGCAGGAGGCAACCAGACCAATCAGGGGAAGGTGCTGCCCCCATCAACCCGCTACTGCTGCCCAAGCCGGCCACTGCAGTTGTGGACCCTCGGCCCTCGCTTCTTAGTACTGGCCCCACCCTCTGCCCACTTGTGATCTGGGCCATGCCAGCTGGGTGAGGGGCTGTGGGAAGTTGAGGTACTGTGGTCGCACGCTGTCCAGCCTCTTCGGAGGCTCCAGGACCACAGCGCTGTTGCCTTGCCCAGCACCACCTCTGTGGGTGGGACCATCCCAGGCCCACCTGCGCCGCTGCCTCTCCCAGCATCGCCTCTGTGGTAGGAGGGTCCGCGCAGCGCAGGTGGGACTGTCCCGGGCCCATAGGCGCTGCTGCCGCTCCCAGTGCTGCCTCTGTTGAAGGAGGGTCCTCCACCTCTCCCAGCGCCACCTCTGCGGAAGGTGGGGCCACAGCGCAGGTGGGACCGGACCAGGCCCGGGGCGCCGCTGCCTCTCCTGCGCCAGCAGCCCTTGGCCCTTGCACTAACTGTGACTTTGTCCAGAAGGACATCTGGAAGACGTCTGGTCTAATTAGCATATTATCCTTTTATTAGTATAGATATCTTTTCTCATGCCATTAAGCATATTTGCCATCATTATGCTGGACTCTATGTCTGATAAATTTCTCATCTCCATTTCATTTAGCTCATTTTCTGGAGAATTTTCTTGTTCTTTCATTTGGGACTTGTTTTGTTGTTGTTTGTTTGTTTATCTCCCCATTTTGGCTCCCTGTTTGGGTTTGTATCTGTGTATTAGGTTGATCTGCTAGTGATAACCAGAATGGTAAGCCAAGTTTTTTTCCTCCAGAGTCGTATCTCGTAACACCAAAAAATGAGCCTCGCAGACCAGAAGACTTAAGCAAAAGTGTGGAAAACTTATTACAAGCAGATTCAGACTCCCCTCAGGGGGAGAGGGGACCCCATAATGGGTTTCCCCTTAAAGCCTTGTAGTCCAGGCATATATATTTGCTATAAACCTGCTTCTATATCTATCCGTATTGTCACCTGATTGATTCCCTCAGTTGTTCTTGCTCAGCAACAGACCTGAACTTTCCCTGTTTCTATGTGTTCTTTCTCTGTTCCTGTGCTGAACTTTCTCTGTTTCTATGTGTCAGTACACCTTATTGTTGCAGCCCTCCCTTGTTTCCCTATGCCTCCCGCTTTGAGTCCAGAAACATTTTATTATTTCTGCATGGTTGATTCCTGTGATTAGGCTGCTCAAACTACTGTGTCTGCCTCTGTCTATGTCCCACCTGTCTTTGTTTCCCACTGGACTCCTCCCCTGCCTGCATTTCAAGCTAACGTCTCTCTCACTAGAAGTCCCAATCTCTAGTGTAGGACAATGTCCGATGCTATTTGTGACTGGGTCTGAGTACCCTTTTTGGAGGTATCAGCAATCCACAGCTTGCGGCTCCCTCTGTTGAGGTTGGGTGCCTTTGAAAGGATCGAGATGTGCATCAGGGCCTGCTTTTCCTAGTCCAGGGCTTGGGATTAGATCAAAGACTCAAAGCCTCCAGGGACCCACCTCTGCCTGCAGTTCCATTAACACTGAGACTTGTTTAGCTTCTGGCTATCCACCACAGGGTGGGGCTATAGGTCTTCCAACACTGTGGGGCAACTGCCTTCCTCCCAGGCTAAAACCACCTTGATAGCAAATGTCCTCAGGATAAAGGTTTCCTCCACAGAATGCGGAATAACTCAGCACAGGAAACCAGGTTGGCTGCCCTCCAGGCTCCTACACCAGAGCCCCCAATCCTTGCTTCTGCTCACACAGCTCCCGTCCACTCGGCCCTCCCCCTGTCAGAGCCCAACGTGTGTCTGCACACAAAATTTTGTGCTTGGCCTTTTAAGTAGGTGCCAGCATTTCCAACCGTTTCTCACTGGCAAACAGCAACCCTGCTGCTTTTCACAGCCAGATGTTATGTGGGCACCTTTCTCAGTTCTGGTGTTCTGGGCTGGGGAGCCCATATTGGTGTTTAGACCCCAGAGTTCTCAGTGGGAACCCCCCACAGCTTAGATATCCCTCTGGATCTTCAGCTGGTACCTATGCGAGCCCAGCCAGCTCTTTCATGTGTCCACACTTCCTACCAGTCTCTGTGGTCTCCACTTTCCATCTTTGGTTATCAGTGTTCTCTCCAGTTAGTCTGTACTTTATTTTTCAGGGTGTTTTTACCTTATTTTATTTGTATTTCCAGTTTGGTCCTGAGAGAGTGTCAGTATGGCTTCAATTTATGCCACTGGCATTTTAGAATCTCTGTAATATTTATGCCAGTGAAATTATCACATTTTTTTTCCAACATATCACCTATTCACTAAAATTTGTTAAAAATATCAGTAAATTAATAACAAAAAATTATCCTTGTTCTAGATAAAAAGAGAAGTTCATGTTTATTTCTTAGTCCTTTATGCTTTCTTCCTATGATAACATGCACTATTTAAAAAGTCCTAGATAATAGTTATAATAGAGCAAATTTTTTATATATAACAAGATTTAAAAATACACTGAGCTAGAAACTGACATTTTTTCATTCACTTGCTTTTATTACTTAATTGAAGTTTGGCTTCTTTTTCCCCCCTCTTCCTTTTCTTATGCTTTGTGCCTGTTCATAGACTATAAGGAGTAATTTGTAATTCAGACATTAAAAATCCTTAATGGTGTATTTTCCTGCTGCTGCCCTAATTGAGAGTCATTGAGGTCACAACCAGTCGTATTTGTTCTACTCTTGGTGATTAACTTGCCTCTCTTCTGAAACAGAACTAGTCAGATAATATCACAGAAAGCTTTAAATAATTTTTCCTGTTCTTTCGATTTTTTTTCTGTTTCAAGTCAGAAAATTTTTTTAAAAAGAGGATATGCCATGTGTTTATGTATCCCAACCTGTTCTCTGCTCATTGAGGTTAAACAGGAAAGTTTTGAAAGCCAGTTAGAAATACCCCAGCATGTAAACACTGATCAATGATGTATCATTTATTTAGCACTCCATAATGTCCTGTAGACTCTCCAAATCTAGTCTTTAGGTAGCTGAAATGTATTCTTTCAGGGTTGAAATTTTTATTTTTTAAATAGTTATCTTTCTAGCTTGTCTCGTTTCTTTGACATTCTATACTGAATATATGAAACATTTTAACCTTTTTCTTATAACTTAGGAATAGCATAAACATTATTTATTATATACCATTGTAATCCAGTAATGCCCTTGAGGCCTATTGAGGTGTTGAGGCCTATTTGTTCTTTTGCTAAATGACCCTATACTGTCATGCTTTTATCATTTCTTGCATCTACATTTTATATGTCTTCCTCCAGCTGTTTTCATGCAGCTGTCAGGATGTTTTTTCTGGCAGCACTTTTCACTGAACTCCCTTGTTTGCTGCTTATTATCTGCACAAGGCCAGAAAACAAGACAGCCAAAATTGTTGAAATTGCGTGTAATATAATCAAGTTCTGAGCTTATGGTTGTTATTCTGTGGGCATGATACCACCTACTTTTAAGTGCTGAAAAGCCTTTTTAGGGAGAGTGGGGGTTATACTTCCTGGTTTTTGGTTGTTTGTAAAAGACCTCTGAGTAAGTAAGATGTTACTGTAATTGTAATATAAACACAGGTCAATATTAGTTAAGTTGGTATTTTGATACAATGATAGCAAATCATTGTTACCCATTAGGGTTGCTTTTCTAAGCAAACCTAAGTTAGTCTAGTTATTTTTTAAAAAATAGTAATGATGCGTGGCCTGTGTGGTTCAGTGATTGAGCGTCAGCCTTTGAACCAGGAGGTCACAATTTGATTCCCAATCAGGGCACATGCTGGCGTTGCGGGCTCAATCCCCAGTAGCGGGCACACAGGAGGCAGCTGATCGATGTTTCTCTCTCATCATTGATGTTTCTGTCTCTCTCTTTCCCTCTCCCTTCCCCTCTATAAATCAATTTTTAAGTTTCTCTCTCCTAAGCTTATGTGATTTAAGTTATTGAGATTTTTAAATATTTTAAATTTATTTCTTGTGTTTTCCAAAGCTGAACAAGTCGTATTTTTCACACACATAGTTCATCTTTCAGAACATACCTGACATCTGTATTTTGTACTATTCTTTTCTTAATCCTAAATGAATCCAATATATTTATTTTCTTTTAAATCATTTGTAAATGAGCAAAATGTTATCTCTGCAACCCTTCTGTTTCATATTTAGGTTCAGACACTTTACAGTACTTAAATCATATTCTAGGCAGTTTGTAATCTGTTTGCTTTTTTCAAAATAATAATCCATCAGTAACAGCTGGTTTATTCTAGGATTTGGTGTTACAAGATGTTATTTGTTTGTGATATGATTATATATTTGTGAATATATATAATCATATGTATAAAATAATAAATAATCAAGAATACTATGTAGGTACTGATTTATATAATCTTTTCTGATTTTATGACCCTATAAAGAAACTGTTATATGCCTTTCATAAAAATGAGTTTACATAATGATTTGAAGCAATCATTGGTGTCTGTTTTATTTGTTTTTGAAAATGTGTCTATATAAATTATTTTTATTAGTAGTGTCACAATCCACAGATTTGATTTTACAAGTAAAGTTATTTTTTCTTCCTGATTTCAAGTTGACATTCAAAGGTGTTTTTCATTAAATTCTATTGAGAAAGTACAAGCTGACTCTAGAGTTATTCTGGAATTTTTCATGGGTGGATTCAAAAACCAATTTGTGTATTCATATGTCATCAAACTCAGTTCCTTACTTGGTGTCATAAAGGAAATGTGTATCTGAACTTTTCTATCTTATTAACATAGTCATATATTCTTACTAAACTATATTACATGAGTTACATTTGGCCTTTATGCCTATATGAAAGACAAGCTATGAGCCACATTGATCCCTATTTACACAAATTATGTATTCCTAATTAGGTTGCACTAAGAAATGCATTTGCTGACTAGCCCACACATAGTTTCTTTAAATGCATTGGGAACAATTTATGCCTACTTACACAGAGTAAAATGACTACTCTATGTGATAATCTCAGAAGCTTGAGAAATAGATTTTCTACTTTTTTCAGCAAGCATTTACTTAGATTTTACGCTCACACTTCTAATGCCATCAGCTTTTGGTTTAAAATCTGTCATCATTGAAAGAAGCATGGCCAATGAAAAGGGAGTTAGAGTCATAAAACTTTAGAACTAGAAAAAGGTCTTATAGGTAAACTAATTACACCCCTTTCACTTAATAATGAGGATGCTTAGGCCAGAGAGGTAAACTGACTTGGCCAAGTAGATACAGAGAGCAATATCACACTAGATCTGCATAACCATTCTCTAGTCTATCACTCTGCTACTGTACATTAGACTTGTCACTTTTAAATGTGCTCATTGTTATACAAATTCTGAGTAGAAATCCTACTTCTCTTGTGTTTAATTAAAAAAAACTTGTAAGAGAGCAGTAGCTTATTATATGACAGATCACTCTTCTAAACCCAGTTTTAGAGAACTGAAAGTGTGTTCTTATTTCTAGTTTGGTGTTGATGATGTATACTTCTGAACATCAGATGCTCTTTGTTTCAGTGATGCTGTCTGTGACTGGCACTTCACCCAAGTTTTTTCAAGTATTACCCTTACGTTCTATGAATTAAATCTTATTTTGCATGAAGGTTTCTTTAATGCCAACAAAAATCTAAGTATATTGCCGACAGAGGAATTGTGACAGAGAACACATTTTGTTATCTTTTAGCCCATTAAGCCTTTAAGCAGTTGCTAAACGAGTTGAAAGGAACATAGTTTATAAATGGTAGTCAGGGTTTAAATATTTTCTTGAGTCAGTTATAATTTCACATGATGCCAGTAAGTAATGTTTCCACTTCTAGTACATCTTCAAAATCTTAGTAATAGGTGTTAATTGGTACTAATGAATGTAATATTTTTAGGAAAGTGCTTGCCCCATCTGATCTAATTTGTGGTTATTTTTAGCAT
The DNA here is from genome assembly GCF_000412655.1 of Myotis brandtii. Taxonomy (NCBI): domain Eukaryota; kingdom Metazoa; phylum Chordata; class Mammalia; order Chiroptera; family Vespertilionidae; genus Myotis; species Myotis brandtii. Next base: position 996,683 of record NW_005357451.1, on the reverse strand, counting down.
TTATTGAGCAAGTTAATCCTGTGGGAAATAATTAAAGTTACAGGATGCAAAGAAGCATTTTTATACAAAGTTAAATTTTAGTAGAAATGTGGCAATGTATGTTTCATTTTGTGATTACCTTAATGCCTTAGGCCTTTAAACTTTTTATCATGTACCCCTTGAACACTTATAAGTTGAAATACACAATTTTTCATCATAATCAAATAATTGCCAAGAATGTAGTTTCTAAGTTTATAAGTATTAATAATATAATAGTAAAACTATAATATCACTTTTTAAAATGTATTCAGTTGAATTAAATACCAGAGATATTTGATGCCCATTATCACCCATTTTAAAAAAAACATGGAAATGTAATTTTTAAAAAATTTTCTTGGACAATAAGCCTCTGGATTAAACAATACAATTATTATTTGTATAAAATTGATCAAACAATAATTATAATTTTAATTAAAGGTCATTAAACAAAAATAAATATATGGAAATGCATTGCTTAATAAAGTGGAAGGAGGCTATGGTTGAGCATCTGGACAATGACATCCTTATAATTTTTATGCCTGGTGAAAAGTCCTCTTGTATCTTTGTACACATCTTAGTTTTTTGTTTTTGTTTTGTTTTTTTAAATATATTTTATTGATTTTTTACAGAGAGGAAAGGAAAGAGATAGAGAGCCAGAAACATCGATGAGAGAGAAACATCGATCAGCTGCCTCCTGCACACTCCCCACTGGGGATGTGCCCGCAACCAAGGTACATGCCCTTGACCGGAATCAAACCTGGGACCCTTGAGTCCGCAGGCCGATGCTCCATCCACTGAGCCAAACCGGTTAGGGCCACATCTTAGTTTTATGATCCCTGCCTTATGTGGCAGGCTGCACCGTGGACAGGAGATTATTATAATTACTCAACATCATTTCGTGACTAACACCAGACACTCTAGAGGCAGCCCAGGTTGGCTTGAATTCCAGGTCTGAGTTCCAGTTCTTCCTTTTATTAATTGCTTGGCTTTGGAAAATCTGCTTAACTCCAGTGTTCCTCTGTTTTCCCCCCCGTAAAGTGAGTATCACAGTTGGTTTTTGCATAAGTGAAATAAAATAATACTTCTAACATGCTTAGAATAGTGTCTGACAAATGTAGGTTAGCTGTACAGTCAATTCTACATAATCTTTTAAATTCTCTTGAGAATTTTATAGGCACATCTTAAAATGTCTGTGAACATTTTTCAGACAGATTTAAATAATTTCAGGGTTATCCATTTATACTTTTCTTACCTCTACCCTGGTCGATTAGATAATTTTCTACATTTCATATAAGAAAGTAGGAAAATTTCCCTGTTCATGTGTATGCATACATATATTTGTGGGCATACATGTGTCCGTTTAAGCCTATGAGTACTTAATGTCTACCTATGAAAGGGAATATTTATTGAATGCACACTGTATCTGACAAAGAAACGAAAAATTGACTCTAAAACTTGACCTTACAAAGGAATGCCAAGAGGCATGAAGATTGATAAACCGATTTTGAAAATAATCTGAATTTTTAAAAAAATAACATAATCTGTAATCTTTCTGATTTAAAGAGAAGTAGTGAATTCAGAGTAACCTATACAAGGAAGTAACATAGGCATCAGGAAAAGTAAGATGAGTAGGGAAAAAAATGGCCAATTATATCTTAAATTTGTAGATAAATTAATAAGGTAGCATCAATGTGAAATCAAGGTATAGATATTAAAATTCAGGTTATGAATTTCTTTAATTTTTCTTTCTAAGAATTAGTATAAAAATCATTTAAGTACAAGATGGTTATCTGACTTCATTACTAGAAATTTTTGCTAGCACTCCCTGAACTTTGTTATATTGTTAGGAAACAAAGGATATAATTGCGCCAGTGTATTTCTTTTATGTATCCTGTTTCACAGAACCAGAGTTTATCATTAAGATGTTTTTTTTAAAATATATTTTTTTATAAATTTATATTTATGTTTATCTCCTTTTTTCCTAGTATACATTAGTTGAATAGGAAAGAACTGGAAAAATGAGAACTTTGACATGAACATTGATATTTTATGAGACTGTGGGATGAGATGATAGGACAGTTTCTCTTGAGTGTTATATCAGGTATTTCTGCCATTGTAGTTCTATACTCTGTTTAATTCAGCAATTATCCGAAGAGCTTAAACTCCCTCCCACCAAATTAATATAGCATTTGAAAAATATAACTTAATTAGGAAAAATTTCGTTGTGAAGGTTATTATACCTTTTGAAATAATTAGTACCATACATCCTACAATATACCAGAACCAATGGGAATCTTTGTTAAATTTATGCAAAAACATTCCTTAAATAAGGTAGATCTTTTATTAGGTCATACATAAGACAGAAACTCTCTTAAAATATCAATTATTTTGGTAGATCTGAATAAATACTAAAAAATAAATACTACAAAATTTGATTTTAGCACACATGGTTAAGAGTCCCTCAATTTATGCTTAGATATATAGAGACAGAATAGTTGAATGTGGAATGAATTTTAATAAAAAGATTCCTATTCTGATGTTGGCACTCATGGATAAACTTTCAACTATCTTCTTATGTTTTTGTTTTTTAAAGTCTAGCAGTCTGAAATAAACTTTTAGAAAAGAAGTGGGTGTATTTTTCTACTGGTGTTTTGGGGGAAGGAATTTCTCAGTATGTAATGTTCTCTAATATATTCTCTCTGCCATTATCCTATCCCTCCCAAGCCCTTTCCAGGATCATAAGAATTTCTCGCATTTAGGGGTCCCCTTAGCCCTTTCTTTCAGTACATAGACCTTTTCATTCTTCCTTTACCTCTGTGTGTAAGCCTTTAGGAATTCTAAGTGCATTAGGCTACAGTATTTCATATCTGTGAAGGGCTGTTTTTGGTACATGATATTCTCTAACCCTAACATTCTCTGAGGTCAAAGTTCACTTTCTGTAAAACCCGTTCTTTATCCACAAGAATAACCATTATTGGGAGGGCAGGAAATTTCATTTTCCCATCCTATCTTTTGGCTCATCACTTTCAAGCTTTAACATGGGAAATCTATATATAAGGCTAATATGCAAAGAGTCCCCTCGGGAGTTCCACCCAGAAACCGGAAGTTTGATTGCTCGCTATGACGTGCGCTGACCACCAGGGGGCAGCGCAGAATGGAAGGCCCTGGCCAGCAGCCAGAAGGCCCCAATCGGCTCTGATCACCCGGCCAGGCCTAGGGACCCTACCCATGCACGAATTTCATGCACCAGGCCTCTATTGATTTTATAAATGCAAAAGGAAGTGATTTGGAATTTCTGAAAATATTATAGATTCCTTTAACTTGTGCTATTTTATGAACTTTCAAGTAGATACAGGATTCAAACTAAGCCAACAGTCTTTGCCCAAATAGTTTCTTTGAGAACCCTATAATGACTAGATGCTTTGTTCTTAACTTATCAGTAAAGTTTGTATAAATGGGTTCTTCGGTCTGATGAAATGTTCTCTAGGTAAATAAATATTGCATTTCCAATCTTTATCAACCTGCTTTGGGAATTTCATAAGGATAACATACGGTCTTTCTCTGAATAAATGCTTTCCTAAGCTTTTCTAATCTGCTGGTTTTACAAAACGAACCAGCAACTACTACTTCTTCTTAGGCCTCAGTATGCTCTAGCATAGTTATTAGTTAGCACATATGTTAGCAATTTGGTTAACAAACACAGCATATTTTTATAGTTTTTACAATTCCCCCTATTGCTAGATTATAAATTTCTTGAAATCCGCAGCCATGGCTTGCTCAACTCTCTGTTTCCCATGGATACAGCTTAGTGCCTTGAATATGAGTACTCAGTGAAATTCATGGTAAGCAGAAACTAAAAATATTTCTTTTTAAACAGATTTGGTTCATCTGACTTGCACATCTTCAAAAACAGCAAGAGAAGATTTAGAACCAGTTGTGCAGAAATTGTTCATTCCATATACCGAAATGGAGATGGGTAAGAACAATAATCATCTATAATAATAAAACCGTAATATGCTAATTAGACCGGCTGTCCTTCCAGACAACCTTCCAGATGAAGCTGGAGCTGCAAGGGAAGCCCGGGTCCCAGATGTCTGCCGGCAGCTGGAGGGAAGCCCAAGTATCGGGTCCCTGCCAGAGGCCAAAGGGAAGCCTGGGTCCCGGGTGCCAGAGGGAAGCCAGTGCCAGCAGCCAAGGGAAGGAAGGCCTACTCTTGCATGAATTTCGTGCATTGGGCCTCTAGTAAACAATATTCATGATGGAAAGGTAATGTAACCACTTTACTCCTCTTAAATTTCTCATGAAGGTTTCTACAATCTGAACTGAAATGTGAAGTAATCAGCAACAATGCTTACATATTTTATTAGGATGATTGAGCACATTCTTTTCCTAAAAATGGGAAAATATTCACTCCATAATGGTAAAGGAAAAATAGACATCACTCACACAATATATAATTAAGTGAAAAAAATGTACATTTATATGTATACATACTCACATACATAGAAAAAAAACTACCAGAAATCTCAATTTTAGTGGGGTTGGGGACAATTTTTTTTTCTTTTTACATTTTCTTTATTTTACAGGTGTTGTACAAAGAGTATATATTCCTTTATCAGAAAAAAGTGTCTTCATCTATGAAAAAAATGGTTCATCTGAGAGAGGAAAATATCGATTGACAAATGTCGTAATACTTCCTAACTAATTATTTTCTTTCAAATGCATAGCATGTTAGTGATCTGATAAATATTTAGTTCTCAAAATAGATATGCCACCATGCTACTTATTCATGGTGGAAAAATACTTTTCAACCACGGATTTTTTTTATTGTTTAAAGTATTAGATATGAATCCTTTTTCCCCCGTTGACCCCTCCCTGGCCACTCCCCCCCCCCCGGACAAACCCCCACCACCCCCCCGTC
>NW_005357451.1:982290-991073 GCF_000412655.1 Myotis brandtii | reverse complement strand
CTTACACCATACACAAAAATAAACTCAAAATGGATATGGGACTTAAACATAAGATGGGAAATCATAAAAACCTTTGAATTATCCATAGGCAGCAAATTATCAGACATATGTCGTAGCAATATCTTTACCATGACAGTTCCTAGGGCAATGGAAACTAAGGAGAAAATAAACAAATGGGACTACAAATAAAAAGCTTCTGTACAGCAAAAGAAACCATCAACAAAACAATAAGAAAGCCCGCTGCATGAGAGAACATATTTGCCAATATTATCTCCGATAAGGGTTTAATGTCCAAAATTTACAGGGAACACCTACAACTTAACAAAAGGAAGATAAATAAGCTAATCAAAAAATGGGCAAAGGACCTAAATAGACACTTTTCAAAAGAGGACATACAGAAGGCCAAGAGACATATCAACCACGGATTTTTAATCTTATCTCCTTATACCATTGGATAGCTCTTGTAGTTGTGAATGGAGCAAATTAGAGTATGTTTTCTGTATAAGTGATTTAAAAAAGCCTGGTGGATCTTCATTTATATGAAATAATGGTAATTTTTATTATAAGATTTGCATATCCTTTTGAATCTTGGCCAGTTTCTTCATTGACTCAAATATATTCATTTTCATTGGATGTGACATTTGTTCAGAAAATTATTTATTTACTCCTACATAGTATTTCCTTTTAGTTCATCTCCTGTGTATCTTACTTGTTTTCTTAATATAGAGATAGTGTGTAGATAGTCATTTATCCCATCTAATAAAGAGGGAATATGCTAATTGACCCTCACACCATCACAAGGATGGTGGTGCCCACAGCCAATAAGGAGGGAATATGCTAATTGACTGCCCTGCCCTCAAAGTTGGCGGCGCCCACAGCCACAAGATGGCTGGCAGGGGAGGGCAGTTGTGGGCAATCAGGCCAGCAGGGGAGGGCAGTTAGGGGTGACCAGGCCAGCAGGGGAGGGTAGTTGGGGGCAACCGGGCCAGCAGGGGAGGGCAGTTGGGGGCAATCAGGCCGGCAGTTGGGTGTGACCAGGGCGGCAGGGGAGGGCAGTTGGGGGCAATCAGGCCGGCAGGGGAGGGCAGTTGGGGACGACTGGGCCAGCAGGGGAGTGCAGTTGGGGGCAACCGGGCCAGCAGGGGAGCAGTTAGGCATTGATCAGGCTGGCAGGGGAATGCTTAGGAGGTGATCAGGCTGGCAGGCAGAGTGGTTAGGGGCAATCAGGCAGGCAGGCAGGAGAGCAGTTGGGAGCCAGTAGTCCCAGATTGTGAGAGGGATGTCTGACTGCCGGTTTTGGGCCTAAACTGGCAGCCGGACATCCCCCGAGGGGTCCCAGATTGGAGAGGGTGCAGGCTAGGCTGAGTGACACCCCCCTCAAATGCATGAATTTCATGCACCAGGCCTCTAGTATTTACATAAAAACACAAACTGCTCTGTTCTCTGGAGCTAATAACAATATAAATTAATTAACTTATTTTTGAGCTGCCAGAATAAATCCCTACAATCCAAAAATTTACTTCACTTTAGTTTGTAATTTAATTTGTTTCATAATTGCATTTTCTTCATTGGAAAGTCTCATATAAATGTTTAGAATATTATTAAATATTTTGTTACAACATTATGGTACATGATAATATTCCTAAACCTGATTTGGAATCATAGTTTTATCTTTGGCTTTAGTTTCTTCATTTATAAAAGCTCTGAACCCCTTCTTTATTTCTGAAATTTTTAAATATTTTTTGTTTAATTTATAGTATAATAGTCTCAAATAATATACTAAATTTGAATCTTGTATCATTGTTCTTCAGTTTTTAAATGCATTTAATTGTTCTTCCTTAAAAAATCAAGTGAGGAAATTACATGTTCCTTACTTAGCTTCCTCTAGCCATTTTAGATTTTTAAACATTAATCTTAATGTTGAAAGTGATCCCATTTTGAAATGATGTATTGTTTAGGACCTGAGTAAAATTCTTTAGTAAGAACTCTGTGCTCTGAGGGGTCCTCAGGTGCACTGAGGCACTGAGAGGCTACTTTTCACTAACATATAGGCCTTTTTATCATCAGGATGAGGTAGTGGTCATATTTTAATTAAAATGTCAGAACAAATACTGTTGGAGTTATTGAAAATGAATCACCAGATAAAGTGAGCACTGGGCCATGGCAGGTCAAAGAGGCAAAGTCACCTGGAGAAGAGAACTCAATTCATTTTCCTGCCTAAATGAGGAAGAAGGAACTTTATGAGCAATATGAACTTTTAATACATGAAAGCACATTCCTCTCTGTAGCAAAACCCACTGTTTTTACAGTTTGATGGCTTTTCTCATTATGTTTTGGTTATTTGACAATGATATGAAACCTTATTCTTTAGAGCATTGTAAATATTTCGTTTTAAAATGTGTGCCAAAGAGCCCTAGCCTGTTTGGCTCAGTAGATAGAGTGTCGGCCTGCGGACCAAAGGGTCCTGGGTTCGATTCTGGTCAAGGGCACGTACCTAGGTTGCAGGCTCCTTCTTGGCCCGGACCCTGGTCAGGGCTCGTGTAGGAGGCAAATAATTGATGAGTTTCTCTCACATCAATATTTCTCTCTGTCTTTCCCTCTCTCTTCCACTCTCTCTAAAAATCAATGGGAAAATATCCTCAGGTAAAGATTAAAAAATAAAATGTGTGCCAAAGGAATAACTTTATTTGAGATTTTTTTTCTTTTTATTTGAATTCTATATTCTGTGTGGTGCTTTACTTCATAAGCCTTTGTAAAAGTCAGCCTATTCACTGGACTAGGAAGTTTATTTATTGTAAAAGATAATGTTCTCTTCTCAAATGCAGTACTTCTTTTCCATTGTATCTGAGAAATTTAGTTAGGTCGTGAAGATTTCCGTCTATTCCCTCTCTTTCTTACTTTTTCCCATTTGAGGTATCAGCCAGAGCTCTTGATATAATGCTCTGTCTTAAGAAGCAGTTATACTAATACTTCCAAGAGCCCTACCTCCCAGGCTTCTGTAAGAACATCAAAGATCTCTAAACCCTTCCTTACACTAATCCAAAGACATGTCAAATGTTTTATGCTTAATGAACCTGATTCTGCAGGTGAGAACAGGTGAGAAAATTAAGTGATTGCTCACAATTCACATATGTATTTATTTATTCTTTTAGACTTCAGAATATCCTTCAAAGCACGAAGTGAGCAGTCTTACTGGTAGAACTGTCCTAAGTGGGGGTTTTTATTTTACCTAGGAAATTGAGATTTTTAAAAAAATATGAATTGAAGCTAGAATTTCATTAGCACAATATCTTGAAATGTCTACAATGTAGTATCATCACTGCATCATCTTCTTTCTCTTTTTCGCTCCATTGTGCATGGCATGTGGGGTTACTTCATTCCATCTCATTCATTTCCTAGCTCAAAAAAACAGCAATTCCTAAAAACAGATGTTCTCTTATAAGTGTTAAATTTTTTATTAAATATATTGGGATGACATTGGTTAAAAGATTATATAGGTTTCAAGTGTACAGTTCTGTGATACATGGTCTTCCTTTTGCATTGTGTGTCTATCATCCAAAGTCAAATCATCTTCCGTCACCATATATTTGGCTCCCTTTGCCCTTAACTACCCTCACCCCCCTTCCTTCTGGTAACTACCATACTATTGTCTGTGTCTATGAGTTTTCAGTTTTATATCCCACATATCAGTGAAATCATATGGTTCTTAGCTTTTTCTGATTGACTTATTTTGCTTAACATAATATACTCAAGGTCAATCCATGTTGTCGCAAATGGAAGTATTTTATCTTTTCTTAATGAATGAGTAGTATTCCATTGTATATGTGTACCACATCTTTATCCAGTAATCTATCGAAGGGAGTTATTTTGAAATTGGTGGCTGGTGAGGGTGTTAATCATTGGACTGAGAAGTCAAATGTCTTATCTTAATTCCTTTTGGTATTTGTTGTGTCCAGACTAGATTGAGGCTGTGACAGTCTCCTACTCTTGGTCTCATGCTACTCTGATATGTTACTAAAATAGTTTGCTCTCCCTAAACACAGCATGCATCTATAGACCATTTATTACTTTTATTTGGTATGCCATTGTTGATTTTCATCTGCCTACCTTGTTCTGTACTTACCCCAGTTAATTTGCCCAAGGTCCTATTCTAAATTATCTATTACCGTTTAGGCCTTCACACTATCTAATTGAATAAAATGAGCTATTACAGATAACCAGTTTTACTTTTGGCCAATTGATATATTCCTAGCCAAACCTCCGCAACTTTAATATTTTTTGACAATTGTGTACTTCACAACTACATGTTCTTTTTCCAGCAATCTTGCTTCCTTCCAGTTGACCTCAAAGAAAGATGAAGCAATTGTATGTCTCTTTGAGAATTTTAAGGTCAAAGCCTGATAACTCCCTTGTATCTGGAGCATTTATCTTCATCCTATGTCAACGTCTCATCTTCCTCATGGTCTCTTTTTCAAAGCTTTGACCTCTATGAAATTTCTTTCCTATAACTTATTAGATTATTCATTTTCCCTAACTTTTATTTAGAGAAGGCCCTCCTCTGACCTAGACCTTTCATGAAATACAAGCTCTTTGTATATGCTCAGAAACAGACTGGGCAATATTAAAGGACTTCTAGACCTTAGCCCACTATTCTGCAGTGCTCCTGGAATCTGGTGTTAGAACTCATAGGCGGTATATTTAATTATCTTCCTGTAAGATGTAATGAAACTAAACTCACCAATAAATGTACTAAGAGCCATGTGGTTTTAGTTGTAAAATGAGTTCCTTTTGTCTCTTTATTTTGTCAATAAATAGGTTTTGCCATCTATCATGTACTTACCTTAAGTTAGTGATAGAAACTCATACATCTTAGTATTATTAGAAAGGGGTATCTCAAAGGGTCACTTTTTACTTTCAGAGTTTCTTCATCCTATCATAGTGATAATTTTGGATTTTCCAGGATGAATTAGAAAAATAACATATTTGGTATTCTTATAATAGAGATATTTTATATTAAATACTATAAGATCCTATTCATCCTGAATTAGGGAATGGGGCATTCTTGTTAATTGAATACTGCAATTAGCTTAAAATTTCCAATTGATTACCAATTTAACCAAGTAGATAATTATACCTTTAGCATTTTCTTTATGATTCATGGCTTTGGGTAATCTTCATACATATCCATTGTTATCATTATATAGAATTTGAATTTTTGTTCAGATTCAGACTAAAGAAAATGATGTAGTAAGTAAATATTTTAACAGCAATATTTTTGTTTTCAACCAAAGACAATTTAATCATAGCATTTCTAAGGAACAGAGATAGAAAAATAATTATTATTAAGATAGCAAGGAATAGGCTTTAGGTATTAAGGCAAATGAAGTTGGGCCTTTTAATAAGCACATCATACTTTCATTATACCTGAAAACAGGTTTAAAATCAATTCACAAATTATTCATTGAGCATGTGTTGTGTGCTAGGCCCTGTGTGAGGGAACATAAAAAAAGCAAAAGATTAAGGACTAAGTCTATCTGTGTATCCCCTGCTACTAGCCCAATCTCTAGTACATAATATAGATGCTTGCTGTTAAATGAGAGTTTGTGTGCTGAAACAATGTGCAGTATCCAGCATTATTTCTGTTTATTTGTTTGTTAGTTCCCATTAATTTTGTAATCCAGTAGGACAAAGTGTTAGTAAGCTAGAATGTCGAAGTTTTAATCCTGTATATGCTATTTTTAATGATAGCTTCATTGAAATATAATTCACATACCATATAATTCACCCATTTAAAGTGTAAAATTTAGTGTCTTTTAATATTTGTTCAAACATCACCACAGGCAATTCTACTATATTTTCATCACCTCACAAAGAAACCCAAACCCATTAGCAGTCATCCCCCACCTACCCCCATTTCCCCACAGCCCTAGGTAACCACTAATCTATTTTTTGTCTCTGTACATTTGTCTATTCTGGGCATCTCATAATGCCATTATACTATCAAATTACTATATAATTTTTAAGTTGGTTTGTCTATGTGATACATAAGAAAGCCAATGTATGCTATCGTCTTTAGAGGCATAATTTAAGGATGAATGTAATCATAAGCTCTTTGATACTGGTGAGGAGAAATAATACAAATCTGAGAGAACACAATTGGAGTTAAATCTAAGTAACTTACTAATAATCAAAATAATTTTAAAAATATAACTTGTCTTAGGTTGAAAAGTCATTGCTTGAAATATGCGTATGTATTAGAGTAGGTTATGAATACAGATTTAGTATTGTATATATACAAAGCTCTAATTCATTAAAATACATACTCATGACTTTTGTTAGTAATTGACTACATATTGTAGTTATCAACAAGGCAAATTGTGGTTTACATGTAAGTAAAATTTATGTCTTCCTTTAGAAAATGAAGTTAAAAAACCAAGACTTCTATGGGCTCTTTACTTCAATATGAGAGATTCTTCAGACATCAGCAGGAACTCTTATAATGATTTACCATCCAACGTTTATGTCTGCTCTGGCCCAGACTGTGGTTTAGGAAATGATAATGCAGTCAAACAGGTAAGGCTGTTGGTGTTTTTCAGTCTTGTGTTAAGAAATTGGTGTGGTAGGGAAAGTGAAATGTTTTTTCCTCTGTGGGTTGGGAAAAGAGACTAGAAAATTATCTCTCTCATTAATACCATCTCTATAATTTGCCCTTAAAGTTTTTTTCTATAAACAATAAAACTACTTTAAAGTATCAAATACTTTCACGTTATTGAATATAATGATGTACTACAAGAGTTCATTTATGAATTCCACTGTTGGAATAAGAATAGAAAATGCTACAAATACACATTCAGAAAAATGAATTTGTAATGCCAGTATTCTAAAGAAACATTGTTTCTAATTTAAGCTGTTGGTCTATCAGTGTATTATTTTGAAATTCACAGACTTTTTTCTCTGTCAACCTGAGTCATTTAAAAAGGAGAGTACCTAGTAAGACAAACAAAATTTAATTTTAAAATGGTCTTAAGGCATTATCTTATCTAGGAAAAGAACGCGTAACATAGTTTTTCACAATTAATATGATTCCTTTAATGTTTTCACACAAGCCAGTGTCCCAAAGGCTGCTATTATAGTTGCTGAGGAGTGTGTTAAATGAAACTGGAATTTTGTGACAGTACTTCTGGGCAGGGCAATGAAGAGGTGTGGGGCAGGCTGACACAAACTGCTGAAAGTGAACTATGATTCCATTAAGCTGAAGGTTCATATGCATCTATAAATATACTTTTCTGCACTTGACAGAAAGTGAAGAATAGAAAATATCATTTTTGAAGCACAAGTCTAAACTTGCAAAAGACATAGTTGGCATATATGTCAATTGAATCAATAAATGGATAATTTAACATTGTTCTAAGACCACAGAAGGAAGTTTCAGTCCAACTGGGAACAAGGATCTTATAGGAGCAAATAGCCTCATTGAACCTTTAATTTTTAGTAATAGCGGCAAGGCCATGACCCATACATTTACAGTTTTTGCCCGAGTCTTTGTTTCTCATCTTCAGGGTCTAATGGTGATCCTGGATAATCATATTCAGCCAGTGATTACAAAAGCAGGAAGTCACAACTCTCATCCATCATTCTTTCTATTAGTTTAATAGGAATCCAAGATGGTTCAAGATCTACATTTATGGCTTAAAATTACCAAGTCATTTTTGCTTTGATGTTCCAATTTTTTCCAAGCAGAAATTGCCAACAAGTTTTCAGCCAGGTAGCTTAGGTCATTTTTATTCCTGAGTGAACTTTAATGTTTTTTAACCAAAATGGAAGGCCTTTTAAATAACAGCTTATTATACAAGTGCTAATGTGATCTAAACTGCAAGCTATAAGATTATAATTAAATTATAATTTTATTATGAAGTAATTTGCTTCCCAAGAATATAGTTTTCAGGAGTGTAATATTGTCACAGTAGATTATAATAATAATGCTGGTTTGGGTACTAATTATTACATGCTATTAAATATAAGTAATCTTAAGTTTGTTACATAGCTCTTAACTTCACATTAGGGAGAAAATATTATAATTCCTACTTTAAAGGACATCAGTAATAATATATAAATAGCCAGTTTATTCAGATAAACTGTGTTTTAATTTCAATATATCATCCTGTGTTCATCCCATTCACTAATTGATGACTTCTCTTTGCTAAATTGTCTATAAAAGCTCTCAGATTATCACCTAGGCTTTTCCTATGTAGAAAACATAGGCACCTTCTTTTCTTTTTTATAAATAAAACTAGCAGCCCGTTGCACGAAGATTCGCACAATAGGCCTTCCTTCCCCTGGCGGCTGGCACCAGTTTTCCTCTGGCACCCGGGACCCAGGTCTTTGGTCCAGCCGCAGCAGCGAGGCTTGGCTTCTCGGCTGAGGCTGCAGCAGCGAGGCTTGGCTTCGCCCCCGGTGACCCAGGCCCCCAGGCCCTCCTTGAGCGAAGCCCAGGGCTGGTGGGAAGCTTGGCTTCCTCTGTCGCCGGGAGCAACCCAAGCCTTCTGCTCGCTCCAGCTCCGTGACTGCTGCCATCTTCAGTCATCTTCAGTCTTCGCTCCGCACCTGTGTATGCAAATTAACCGCCATCTTTGTTGGGTTGATTTGCATAGTTGCTCTGATTGGCTGGTGGGTGTGGTGGAGTGACAGAGTGATGGTTAATTTGCATGTTTCTCTTTTATTATATAGGATGCTTCATTTTACCAGCTAGCAAGTTTGCGTCTGCTTTAAAAATATATATATAT
>NW_005357451.1:975977-982247 GCF_000412655.1 Myotis brandtii | reverse complement strand
GAGAGAGAGAAACATCAATGATGAGTGAGAATCATTGCATTGATTGGCTGCCTCCTGCACAACCCACACTGAGTATTGAGCCCACAACCCAGGCATATGCCCTGACTTGGAATCAAACCATTACCTCTTGGTTCATAGGGTGACACTCAACCACTGAGCCATGCCAGCCAGGCTGCATCTGCTTTTCTTATTTGCAAATGTATAGATGTTGAAAAACATAGACCTATCTTCCTTGTGTTCATATGGAACTATTTATGATTTGAAGACATGCTAAAAATATCAAATGATCTCTGTTTGATACTCACAAATTAAAGTTGTGTGCCAGAGGACACTAAGACATTCCCTATTATCACCACAATGATAGCTGTGATTCTTTCTGTGACTTGCTAGTTTTTGTAGTTTATATTACGTTTTTTTCTGAGCTTAATATATGATCTCTCTTAATACAGCTGTTGTATCATTTACCCACACATACTGATGAACAGACTTGTCTATGGGCCCCTACTTCCAAGGCAATGATAGCTCACTCCTCCTCATGGGCCCCCATCCCCTAGTACAGTGGTCGGCAAATATCAGAGCCAAATATCAACAGTACAACGATTGAAATTTATTTTGAGAGCAAAATTTTTTAAACTTAAACTATATAGGTAGGTACATTGTTATTAACTTAATTAGGGTACTCCTAAGGCTTAGGAAGAGCCACACTCAAGGGGCCAAAGAGCCGCATGTGGCTCGTGAGCCACAGTTTGCCAACCACTGCCCTAGTAGCTGTCACTACCATGGGAACAATAATAGTTAAATAGTACTATACTCTTTGTATTATATTTCAAGTATAAAATGAGTTAAATTGGCTAGTTTGGGCTGGATTGGCAACCTAATCACCATTTAGAACATTGTTTTTATGGATAGATTAGCAACTCACTTAGGATTTTTGGCACATTTTTAAGTTGAAGATCAGCTTTATAGGTCATATGAACTATCAGTATCATTAACTTCTGCCATTGCGGGAGAGGGCAATTTTAGGTATCATTTTCTGAAGTTGCCATTCATTGAGCATTTTCTGTGTGCTAGACACTATCCTAAACATCTCATATATAGTATCTTATTTGGTCCGCATAACAACCCTATGAGGTAAATATCCATGGTCCCCATTTTACAAATAAGGAAGCTAAGGCCCAAAGGGGCTAAATAACTCGCCCAAAGATAACTTAGCTGATAAGTTTTTGAGCCAAGATTTAACCTCAAATATTGTTCGACCCTAGTGCTTGTGCATTCATCTAGTGTGCTATGCTACCTTTGTCTTGTAAATGTGGATATATCCTAAGTGCATTTAGCTGCTGAATTGCCAAAATATTTATTTTATTTTGTGTGAATGTATGTTAAATAAACATAGGCATATCTTAAATAACTCAGGTTGTCCTCTTTGTACTTTCCAATGTAAGGAAACCAAGTGACAATATAATTAGCCATTTTTAATATTTTTTAACCACACGAAACTCTTTACCCTTTAGGCTAACTTCTGGTTTATAAGGGCATGGAGAATTAAAAGTTGACAACTAACTACTCTTAATTGACCCCTTTATGAGAACTCTCAGAACTGGGGCTTAATTGGCAAATGCAACACTGCCAAAACGTAACATTAGATAGACTTTCCAGAACATGACAGTTGACCAAAAAAGGTTCCAGCAGTTAGAAAGATACTTCAGAAACGCTAGAGTCTGGCTGTAGAAAATTGGCATCAGTAAAGGCCAGTGGCAAATGGGCTGAAAGTGGGAGTTCCATAGGCTGGTAGAGCACAAATCAGGGTAGTGCAATTGCTTGGCAGTCTTAGGAAAGAGATTGTTTATGACAGAGATATACAAAAACAGATCTAGTGGGATTCAGCCACAAGGACTGGGGTTCAGGAGAAAGTCTATCTTATAGGGAGGTGGTGAAAGGGAGACAAGGTGTGAGACACAGAACTGGAATAAAAGTAAAAGTAAAATTATTATATTTATATTCAACATTTGTACAACATACAGTTTTTAAAGGTCTGCCAATCATTAAAATATACTGTATATTGAGCTTCTCCTCCATGCCTTGAACTAAGGATTCAGATTTGACTAAAACGCAGTCCTTGTCATCCCTGAATAAATCACCGTTTAGTAAAGGAGAAAAATGTGTCAACAAATGGCAGTATAGTGTGGTATATGTAATAATAGATAATATCCAAACTACAGATGTAATACAGAGGGGCCATGAAATCTAACTAGGAGTTAGAGAAAGTCACAGAGAGGGATATAAAAGATGAATAGCAATTCCCCATCTAAATGGAAGACAATCAAATTGCAACATTTCAAATGTTATAGCCTCTGCACCTAGCCCAGGCTAACATAATGGCCTGTTTAAGAAAGTACAAATAAACAAGTGTTAGTGAAGCAAGAAGTCTGAGAGGTAGAGATGGATTGAAGTAGATGATGATAAGGCTAGAAAACGTAGGCCAAAAGGATTTTTGTAAGCCATAGTAGGGATCTTGGATTTTTATCCTATTTGAAATGTGGAGTCACTGGAGAATTTTAAGCTCCAAAGTGGCATACACAGAATTTCATTTTCCATATACCTCTCCGAGGGCAGCATGGAGAAGGATTACATGGGAGAATCCTAGAGGCCAGGTTATGAAATGTTGCTGTTGTCTAGGGGAAAGGTGGTGCATGCCTGGGCTATGTCTGTAAGAAAGGAACAGGTAGAGTCAGGAACTAGAAGATAAAATCAACAGCATTTGATGATTGATTGCATGCAGAAGGTGCAGGGGAGGGAGAACTTTTATAGAAAGACAAGGTAGAGATAAAAGACAAAAAATCTATTAGAGAAACTCAAGTGTTAGGTGGAGGCTCTGTCTGACTTCCGTCCTCCTGCTTCCAAGGACTAAGTGTCCCCAGCAATGAAGTATGGTGAGTTCCTAGGGTGGAGAGCAAAGCAGATGTCTAAAATATTCTATTTTAAAATATCCATAGTAAAATGACATGTATTAAAAATATGCCCTTAAACTGTGCTCAAGAAAGAGAGAAGCTGTTTTTCTCTCCCTGTGCAATCTTTCAACTCCACATCAAAGCTCAAAAGTTTCTGTTTACTACGCCTCCATCCATTCCCAAAGAATTCCAGTTTTAATAACCTGGTGTAGGAATCTAACTGTACATAGCAGCATGGGAAATAGATTAAATTTTGCAGCCATGGTGCTCTCTATTGCAACTACTGAACTCTGCCATTACAATGCAAAAGCAGCCATAGACAATAGATAAAGGAATGAGAATGGCTGTGTTCTAATAAAACTTTATTTGCAAAATCAGTCAGCAGGCTGGATTTGCCCTGGAGGCCATGGCTGTCAACTCACAACCTAATTGATGGCCTTCTGTGTACCTTGGGAAGGAGAGTTGAGGTGGTACAGAAAGACATATGGCCTTTAAAAAAAGCATATATCTTAAAACCCTGAGTGGCTTTCCTTTACCTATAGGATAGAGTGCAAGCTCCCTAGATTGGCAGGGATTCTTTTTTTTTTTTTTTTACATATTCACCTCTTTCTTTTATATAAGAATAACACATATATACATGGCATGACGATTCTGGCAAAACAATTTCAGAGATATTAAAAATATTCTCAAGTTTTAAAGATGGTGTGGAATAAGTTTTAACAATATTCCACATGAATGGAAACCCCTGATTTAATTCCATAACTTTCATGCCAGAAGCATGGTTGGTTTTACTTTTTTTTAAAACAGATCTTGGTATCATATACATTGGCTTATTAATAATTAAGGCATTTTGTTTACACAGTATCTCAGTGTGGACAAAAAAACTTTTAGTATTATTTGCTATGATGTTTAAAACTTTTAAAGTCTTTCAACATAAGAAAATAGCTGCACACATTTGTTTTCTTATAAAACACAATCTTAAAAAAAGTAATGATGATTGGTCATTGCTTTTCTTAGTAATAATTTTATCTTATTTTTTCACATAGTATAAAGTATATTCTTATGAAGGATTGCATTAAGATTCAGTAGTTCTTCAACAGTGTTGCCAAGTAACCATATAAATCCCAAATGCAGCAAAGGTGAACAATCTTCATAGTGCACTTTCACCTTATTAAAGTTGAAGCTGCTCCTTTCGGATATTTTTCCACTTCAATGTGAAGTAGATTGCTAGGGTTTTGTTATTGGTTTCATATGTGGCTTTAGAAGAAAACGGTTTTGATTTCTTTCATAGTTCACAGTTCTCCAATGAGACTTGTTTGGAAATCATATAGTCCAGGGATGTTTTGAATAACCAAATGCTCTTTAGTAGATGAAGTCTTTGAATGCAACTGTAATAAGCATCTACATCCTTAGCTATATTGCCAGTATATCCTGGAACCAAAGTAAAATGGTTTTCTTGTTCCCACAATCTGCTTAATTGTTGTTTTAAAATCTGAATATTTCCATCATTTATAATTTCTGTTTTGGACGACATTTCTGACCACCACCTTTTTATGACTGCTTGAAGCCAGTTTAAACCAACTATTATATATTCTTCAAATTTGCTTTTAAGTAGTGACTTTACAAGGGGCAACAAGTCTACACAGCAGCCGAGTAAGATGTATTGTTTTTCTCCCTATAAACTATTGGTAAGCACAGGAAGGCAATCCACCACCACTCCAAGGTCTTCCATCCTCACCAAATAAGCTACAAGTTCACTTATACTTCTCTTTTTCCAGAAAGTTAAAGCTACATTCAATCTCAAATTCCTGCTGAACAAAACTTATGCCATTGTTTCATGATCCTGAGAAACCTCAGAAAAAACCCACTGTATTTTGATGATGCGCTTTCTGTCTGTGAAGAACCAGAATCACTGGAGTTAAGCAAATATGTTCGACTATCATGGTGTAATTTTTCAGGCAGGTGGCCTGCACAAGCCAGTTCATTTTCTTTATTTGCCATGTCACAGCCCCCACTTCTAGGGGACTGTTTCTTTTTAAAACAAGAATTTGGAAAAGGATAATGAACTTTCTTTCTGTGGTATATCACCTTACGTAGTTTATCTGGACTTTTAACAGCGTGTCCAACTGTTCTATTTATCTAAGCAGCCAACTGTTTTGGAGATTTCTTAACCTCCTTCATGTTCTTATTAGTGAAATTAGAGATCCTTTTTCTAGGACGATCAATGGAATGATCCTCAATATTATTATAAAAGTTCCGTTTTTTAACATTGTGGGTTTCAGATGCCATAATCTCTTAAATACTGGTGCCTCATCGTACCGTGGCACCTCAGTCGAGCCCTGGCGCTGACCAACTGCGCCCGGAAGCCTAGAGAGTCCCCGGGCTCCCTGGCCGAGCCCCACTCAGGGCCATTCAAAAGCGGCTGCGTCAGGGATTCTTATCTAACAATTAGCTTTATTCATTTAAATAAAAGTAGGGATATGTTTAGAATAGAGTAGCAATGCTACTTGCCACATTTACTTTCTTGTGTGTATTTGTTGTTAATTATAATCACATTTAATTTCTTCTTGTCCTATCCTGCCAGACTAAACTCTGCTTAAATGTTAGCATTTTAAATTATATTATGATGAATAACAATGATAATAGCTACCATATATAGAGGCTTAGTCTTCGCTATTTTATAGACAAAGAAATTAAGGCTCAGAAGTTGTGTAAGCATTCCCAAATCACATCGCTGCTAAGTGGCAGAGCCAGTAATCATGTACAGATATCTATTCATAGCACATGATCTTAAACATGGTGCTATACTCCTTAAAGCCCAGGGGAAGAAAAATTATACCAGAAAATGAAATAATTGAGCAAACAATGAAATATTTTCTTGATTTGAACAATGACTTGTTAAAATTATTATATGCTCAATTAGACAATATGGATATCACAAATAGATTCTATTCAGAAATTATGTAAAGGATATTAAGGGAAATTGTATTTGACTGACATGTAGACTGAATGTCCTTAAATTCTCAACTATCAGAACACTTTATAAAGAATCTGATCAGGTACTTATATACTTGAAGGATGGATCTGAATGCATGCATAGAATTAGAGGGAGAGAAGTCATGGAATTCTGAAAGATTTTAGAAGGTCATATATACTGGGTAAAGTTCTATAACTTAGAGATTGTGTAATATTTTTTAACTAGGCCCTGTGCATGAAATTTGTGCAAGGGGGGGGGGTGTCCCTCAGCCCAGCCTGCACCCTCTCCAATCTGAGACCCCTCGAGGGATGTCCCTCTCACAATCCAGGACTGCTGGCTCCCAAC
>NW_005357451.1:965805-975763 GCF_000412655.1 Myotis brandtii | reverse complement strand
GCCTTGGTTCCCCCCCAACCGCCCTCCCCTACTGGTCTGGTCACCCCCAACTTCCCTCCTCTGCCAGCCCAGTCACCCCTAACTGCCCTCCCTTGCTGGCCTGATTGCCCACAACTGCCCTCCCTGCCGGCCATCTTGTGGCGGCCACCTTGTGTCCATGTGGGGGAGGCCATCTTATGTGTTGGAGTGATGGTCAGTTTGCATATTACCTCTTTATTAGATAGGATAATGCCAGAAAGGCATATACATTTTAAACTGATGTCCAAAAAGTATTGTGTCCTTTCTTCCCTGGCCAGGCTGAGACCCTCTTCCAGCAAATCTGCCCCAATGAAGACTTCTGTCCACCACCTCCAAATCCTGAAGACATTGTTCTGGATGGAGACAGTTTACAACCAGGGACTTCAGAATCCAGTGTCGTACCAGAGGCTAATTCAGAGACTCCCAAGGAAAGTGGAAACCTGTGGAAGCCAGAGGAGCACTCTGAATAACAGATATACACCAAAATATTTGTCCCACTTTGGAAGTTCCTCCAGGCCTCAGAGTCTTCTTGATTGAGCAGCAGCCAATTGTCATGCAGAATTACCAAGAGAAACCAGGTCATAGAAATGCAAAAAGGATTTTCCTTAAAGAGGACATTCTA
Source organism: Myotis brandtii (assembly GCF_000412655.1). Taxonomy (NCBI): domain Eukaryota; kingdom Metazoa; phylum Chordata; class Mammalia; order Chiroptera; family Vespertilionidae; genus Myotis; species Myotis brandtii. Next base: position 975,123 of record NW_005357451.1, on the reverse strand, counting down.
AGAACACAAAATACTTCTAAAGCACATTGACTCACCTGCTTTAATACACTAAACCTGTAGAGTTAGCAGATTAAAATTATAAATGGATTGGTTCCCAGGAATATAACTTTGGAGATGAAAATGATCATATGCATTGTTAATAATTCTGTACTTTTGGTACAGATTTTGCTTTGTCACTTGAATCTTTGTTTGAAAACCACATCTTCAGAATCATCTCACTTATTTCCTTTGATTTTTTTAATTATATTTTCTTTAAGGGTCTGAGCATCATGACACAAATGATAAAAGTATTGTAAATGTAATTGAGAAAAACTGAAGTATGAACTGGGAGGAGTCTATGCAATAGAGGTTTGTTTTGTTTTACTGAGAAGTATTAAAATGCTACTATTAAAGTATATCTTTTTAGAGTTTTTTAAATCCTCATCTAAGGATATCTTTTTAGTGACTTCAGAGAGAGAGAAAGAAACATTGATGCAAGAAACATTGTTAGGTTGCTTCCCGGCTTCCCAAAGGCACTCCAACTGGAGGTCAAACCTTCAACCTAGGCATGTACCAGGAATCAAAACAGCAACCTTTTTGGCATATGGGACGAAGCTCAACCAACTGAGCAACCCAGCCAGGGCAGTAGAAGTTTTTAACAAAGAAATCATGAGCCCATTACTTGGTGTTTTTAAATGTTAGTAGTGATTTTTTTTTTTAAAGAGCATTTTTTAAAATATTTTTTATTGATTTTTTACAGAGAAGAAGGGAGAGGGAATAGAGAGTTAGAAACATTGATGAGAGAGAAACATCGATCAGCTGCCTCCTGCACACCCCCTACTGGGGATGTGCCCGCAACCAAGGTACGTGCCCTTGCCCAGAATCGAACCTGGGACCCTTCAGTCCACAAGCCGACGCTCTATCCACTGAGCCAAACCAGTTAGGGCAAGTTAGTAGTGATTTTATATGTGAATCATTTATATACTAGGAAAGCTCAATACTGAAGAAATGGAAAGAGGTCTTTGGAAATTCTGTAAGTAACTGGAGCACTACCCTAATTGTCTATAGACCTAATTTAGTCCTAGCTACACTACTGATAATATCAGGCAAATTTTTTTAACTTCTGGGCCTCAGTGTCTCCATATCTAAGGTAGAAATAGTAATACCCTGCCTATTCTATGAGAATGATTTTGAAGATAAATGCAGTGCCATCTTTAGAATGGCTTTTCTGGAAGAAAAGTTTCAGAATTTTCCCATTGACTTGGAGATGATTATCAAAAACCTCATGCAGCAAACAATTACTGACAACAAATAATTGTTTGCTGTCAACTTCTCCAACACAATAGATCTCAATGTTTTTATTGCATTAAGCTTTTAAAATAAACTCTATTTCCTATATTAGTATTTTATAGTCTTACTAGAGGCCCAGTGCATGACATTTGTGCACAGGTAGGGTCACTAGGCCTGGCCGGCGATCAAGGATGATCGGGGCCTTCTGGCTGCTGGCCTGGGCCTGCCTTCCCCGGCTGCCAGCTGCTGGCTGCCAGTCGGGGCCTTCCTTTGTTCCACGCCACCCCCTGGTGGTCAGTGCATGCCATAGCAAGTGATCGAACTCCTGGTCTCCCAATCGAACTCCCAAGGGGACACTTTGCATATTAGCCTTTTATATAGAGAGATTATATATAGATAGATATGTCAGTAAACATAGTAACATGTGGAATTTGGGGTTTGACTCTTAATAAGGAAAATACTTAAGGAGGAAAATTCTTCATATTTCTTTTTTGGTAGGTAAACCTGAAACCGGCAAGGACTCTGAATAGAGTATAACAATTGATAAATGCTAGTATGCACTTAACATAAAGTGTTAGGGCTGTACATAGGTAGCAAATCTTAGTTACAGTGACAGTGACTATATTAATTTTTTTTTACAAATATCAAGCTCTGATTTACTTTTTTGAGCAGTAGTTTGGATTTAACAACTTATTTCAATATATAAATACATGAAATGTTTATTGTTGTTTAGTCCACCCTATACTGCTGACCAGAGGGCCATGATCACAGTAAAGAGCACATAATTCTTATAGGCTTCGGCTACAGGAGCTCTGACCTCCCCAGATTTCAGGAAAGTGAACTCTGTCAGGTCACAGACTCATGAGAAATGGAAAGAACCAAGGAATGTATCCCTTGCCTTACCTTTCCAACCTCCTAGGTGAATCCAGATGTAAAGAAAACTTCTCCAGCCTCTCAGGCTACTCCTAACTCCTCTACCCATTGTACAGCCCTCTCCTATCTCTTTAGTTCCTTCTTTCTCTTCCCTTTTGTAATGCTACACAAATCAGGGACACTGGAATCACATTATAATCTATTTTGTTATACAGATTCAGATCTTTCTTAAGTCAAATCATGTTTTCTGAATCCCAACTATAGCATGTGCTAAATGCACAATACATATCTATAAGCCCCAAGTATTGGACCTGCTCCTCAATACCAGCAATATAAAAGGTTCCACTATATGAGAGTATGGAGTCTGAATACAATTGCAGTAAGTTGCACTAATTAAGATATTTTACTTTATTATAGTCTTAGAGTTAAGGCCTCTTGAATAAACCATGCAAATCTATGTAAATAGCTAATCAGGGTAGACCAATAATAACTAAAAAAATTTTGATAGCTTTATTATAACAATCTACTAGTATATGTAGAGCAAGAAGGAGATAGTCTGTGGTTTGCTGGCTAAACCCTTATTTTACCCTACTTCATCCATTAGCCAGCATCAGAATCTCTCTTCCAGTTTATTAATGCTGTTGAAACATTTAAAAGCTCCTGAATATGATTAGTGGTGGTTAAGATATTACACAACTGTTAAAAACCTTGTGTTAGAGAAACTTAGATATTTTTCTGTTGTCTCAAAATATAATAGAAATTATTTTAAGAGTTTTCTTTTCTACTATCTTAATTACTGCAAATAAATATTTGTTCATAGTTTTAAGTTAAAAAAAATAAAGAAAATTCTTTTAGTTTTGTTGTAAAACCGTAAGCCTGAAGTCATATGAATAAAATTAATGTGTTGTACATGATGCAGAAATTTCAGTACATAATGTAAAATTTTAAAAATTACTATTATCAATGAATTTTGACTCGTGTGTTTAAATTATTTAGTTATGCATGCTTCTCATTAACCAAAAATGATAATACTATTGTTTAGTGATCAATATGAAGTTGGTTACCAACCCTGTGTTACTACTATATTTTTGTCTAGTTGCTATGCCTGTCCAGATAAACATTTTTCTATAAGAAAGCTAAGTTTCGATTTTCCCTATTTCCTGTGATATTTAGTTATCTCCTGTGATATTTAGTTCCCATAGTAAAATTGCCACATCAATGATTAACCTTACAATGGTAGTTTCTGAGATGGGCAGCCCTTTGTCTAAAATAATGGCTGTGCTAATGATTAACTTCTATCACAACTACAGTTCCTGAGAAGGCAGCCCTTTGTCTAAAGAATTAAAGACCTCAAAATACTTTGTTGACATTGGATTGCTAAATAGTAGTGATCCTTTAAAGCAGGAATTAAATAAATTTATTACAAACAAATTACTTACTACTATTGGTATTGAATAATTTATGTCTCTACTTTCAGTTGTCCTATTTGCATTTCAAAATGCATGAATACATGATTATTCATAATCTGCACACTGTAACAGTAAGTTTTCAAAGGAAATAAAAGTGTTTTCAATGCCTTTCAGGTGTGGTATCATATTTTTTAATATGAAAGTTCTGTATATATGCCAAGACATTAAAGCTTGTCTTGGAAATTATTTATTTGTTGATATCAGTTTATTAATTGTCAAGCTCTATACTTGATTTTGTTTCCAGGCATTTGTCAACTATGTCAGGTTTGTGAGAAAGGTCATCAAATGATACATGGGTGTGGTTTATTTAGTGAACTGTTCTAGATGCCAGTATCAGACCTCGTGCTGTTCAAAATCAGTGCTATGAGGCGTGGGCTATGGCTTTACAGTACATTGATTGCCTACAGACTGTTTTTACTTTTCACTTGGTGTACAAGAATATGAGATGTTTTTCATACTTACCTGGTGAATGATAACCTGAAATGTTTTTCTCTGTTGTAGTTGAGTCCCTAACAGCTTATTTGCAACAGAAAAGAAACTGATGATTTTCTTTTTAATGCAGAAGTCATTCATTGAACTCTGATTTGTTCTTGAATCAAATAATTAAAGTAGAGTGACATCTGTCAATTCCAAGTAGTTGCTAAAGCTTCTCAGACAGGACATATTCAAAAGATAACAGGACTCTTTCAAAATTTATCTGAGAGATTATTAATAAATCAAGTTTAAGAAAGATAAGGTTAATTGAATTTTCAAACAAGTAGCTGTATTATCCTTCAAGCACCTTGGAGCTCATACAGTATTCACACTTTTTTTAAACAAGTGCTTTGATATGATTGAATTCTCCTCTTTAATGATGGCTTTTTTAAAAGGCCAGTAAAGTGGTTTAACACTTAGCATCCCAGGTCCCTTTTTGAAAGCTACTTCTATTTCCATTAATACAGTTTAGCTGTAGGGCTGCAATGAGATGCCATTCCCATACAGGTTGCCACATCTGCTCTTTCTGGTGATGATGACTCTCAGGACCATTTGATAGGTAATCCTTAGAACTTGAACCCTAGTATAGTGTCTTTTAGCTTATCACTGCATGGGGATTTATGCTGGTAACTCCTACTAATGTAAATAGGACTTGCATGTGTAAATCCTATCAGTGAGATAGTTGACCCCTAAAAGAAATGTTCTTTAGAGATGGGCACTTGCTGATCTAGAAGCATAAATGAATTGTTCTATTCATAAATTTCTTGTATGGAAAAGGAAAGCAAAACTGTACCAATTCAGCAGAGGATTTGTTAGTGGAGCTTGAAAAGATGAAATACTAGCTCTTAGTTTTCTATTCCCATTTCTAATATACTAGTATATTAGATATTATCAATCTTTTCACCTTATTAAGATAGCATTTTCTCTTATTTTTAAAAGTGTAAAACAGTTTTGTCCAGAATTTAATACAAATCATCTTTTAATGTGTAGTACTACCCTAAACACTCTGGAAATATCGAACATTTCAAAGTTATGTAATAATACCCACTCTCCTAGCAAGCAAGAAAATGCAGACCAAACCAGAAGACATATTTTTGCTCATCAAGTTGGAAGAATCCAAAGGATCTATAATATCCAGAGTGGTAAGGGTATAGAGGAAAAGCGCTCTCATACATTATGGATGCAGTAAAAGTTTGTTATAGCCATTTTGAAGGGTAATTTGCCAATACCTATCTAAATTTTAAATACAGATGCCCTTCGGTCAAGTAGTTGTAAAAATCTAGGTTATGCACAGTTTTGTACATGTACAAAAAATAAATGTTTGCTCACTATAGCATTGAGTTTTGTTTTTAATTTTGGAAATAACCTAAATGTTTATTAAAAGGAGACTGGCTTAAATATATGCATTTTATAATATAGAATACTCTTCATCTGATAAAATGAGTGAGGTACATCTATGTGTAGTATATGTCCAACACATTTAAAAATCAAGTCACAGAATGATAAGTATATTAACTTATGTAAAAATCAAGATGAAGCTGTGTATTGCATACTTATACTAGTGGCCTGGTGCACAAATTTGTGCACATTGAAAGGAAATTAATTAGAAGAAATATTTTAATATCGCTATTCACCCTTTCTCTATAATACAGGTGTCAACCAAATTCACGATCGACAATGACAGATCAAAACACACACATGTGATTGGCACCAGCAAGAGTTTTTTTCTGGTATAGCTAAACTTTTTCCAGCCCAGTGAAGCACCCCAACTTCTCTTTCAGGTAATTGTCAGCAACACAGCAGTAAATATCAACACGAAGCAGATTATTATTGTAGATCACACAGGGAGAATAAATGGTAAAATATTGAACTGCAGCAGTGTTTGACTATATTCTGTGCAGCGAGAAAACCTGAAGTCATTTTCAAGGTCCGCCATTTCTTACTTCTTTTTAGTTGGGTCAAGTTTCTAAGCTTTGTAAATCTCCGTTTTCCAGCTAATGAAAAGAAAATAGGATTCCACCAAGTCTCCTATCTACCTACTCCAGGAATTCTGTGAGGATCAAATGAAATGAGGTATGGGAAAATGCTTCACAGACATTTGGTTAAAGTGTGAAATATTTGCAACTGACTATAAAGCAAGTCATGTTCCTGGGCTAAAGAAACTGCAAAGAGGCTAGTCGTTGCTAGGGAGAGGAAGCCGGGCATTGCTATGTGACATCATTACATGGTGCCCACAGCAACTGTTTCAGGGCTGGGCTGGGGGCTGCATTTTGCACCTTGGGGTCTCAGCAGCATTGGCTGCAATTTGATGGGCTGTAGCTCCGGGGTGGTGGCGGGGCCTGTGTCCCACGAGTGTTGCTTAATGGGCGCCAGGTCCAAGGTGCTGTTTTTCTGTGCACAACACGGCAGTTCCTGCATTGATCATCTGCCCCCTGGTGGTCAGTGCATGTCATAGTGACTGGTTGGATGGTCGGACACTTGGCATATTAGCCTTTTATATATACAGGTATATATATATACATACATATCATAGGAAAAGTTGGGGAAGTTTATTTACTGAACTGGTAACAGTGGTCATGTTGGGAAGAGAGATTGGGATTGGTTGAGGATAGAGTAGAAGTATAAATTCTACATCATATTTTTAGAATTTTTATAAGTAGCAAGTATTTATGTATTATGAAAAAAAAATGTTTAGTAATCCAAAAGCAAATTCCTATGTGATATGTAAGACAAACAAAAATAATGACTTTGCAAATTGAATTACATTAATGTTTTTATAAAGTTCAATTAAGGTTTTTTTTAAAAAATATATTTTATTGATTTTTTACAGAGAGGAAGTGCAAGGGATAGAGAGTTAGAAACATCAATGAGAGAGAAACATCGATCAGCTGCCTCCTGCACACTCCCCACTGGGTATGTGCCCACAACCAAGGTACATGCCCTTGACCGGAATCGAACTTGAGTCTGCAGGCCGATGCTCTATCCACTGAGCCAAACCGGTCAGGGCATCAATTAAGGTTTTGAGAGATATAATGAGTAGTTGGGTAAACTATGATACATTCATTACAATAGAATACTATGCAACTGTTAAATTGAATTAAGAAAATATAAACTGCTCTAGTATGATATCCATAACTTAAGTGAACCAATCATCCTATACACATAAGTATTTGTGTAATAATTGCAATATGTATTAAAAAAATATTGAACATGGCAGTTGGCAGGACCAGAGTGAAGGTGAGAGTGAGAGTGAGAAGGTGAGTGTGTGTACGTGTGTGTGTGTGTGTGTGTGTGTGTCAGTCTAATCAAGTGGGAGGCTCTGGAGCATCCTGGGCAGGGAGCCCTTGCTACTGCCACAGCCATCCGGCACCCTGTGTCCAATCTGGAGCCTACACCATCTTCAAGGGTTTACAAGGTCCTCTTTGGAAGCTGCAGCAGTGGCAGGCATCCAGCCTTGCCACCACCTGGACTCACTGCAGCCCAGCCCAAATTCACACACATCCCACCTGGACCCTGTGGCCCACTGTGGTCACAGCCTGGATCTGGCACACATGCAGCAGACACCAGCAAGACCCCCATGTGTCTGGCATGATGCATCCCATGGGGACCCAGCCCAGACCCCATGTGAAGGCTAGTGACCCAGCAGGACTCTCACCTCTGCTATGGACTTACCCACCGCCAACGTCACTGTGTTGCCACTGCCACCCTAGAGCCCAGCTGCTCGGCTCCACCACCAGAACTTGGAGATAAGAACTGCGCTGAAGGCCAGGGAGGTGGATGTAGCCTTCCCTGCCCTGGACCTATTAGAACTGAGGATCTGAGGAGACTGAAGTGGCTGCAAATCTGTAGGTGAGACCAGCATACCTGGGACTGAGAGAGGAGGCCCAAAAGGCACTGGCTGTGGAGACTGGGGAGTGGGTGCAGCAGTGGAAGCCTGTGGCTGAAGTACCTGGATAGAGTAGTGCTAGCACCCCATCATCGTGCAGCCTACACTGGAGGGGTCTGAAGGACACAACATTGAACTTAGAGATACTCCTGCTGGTGAGCAGAAAGGGGATTGGACAGTAGATGCAGGAAGGAGGATCAGCCCTGCCCACCTGGAATGCAGGAGAGGTCTCCTCTTTCCCACTGGCAAAACAGCTGCTTCTGACCTGACTTGTAGTAACCTGAAACAAGAAGAAACAGCCCGGGCCAGGAAATATGTGCCCCTGCAGGTGGCAGCGAGGAGGTGCCAGCAAACCAGGCACAGTTGAATCACTGGAAGGAGAAGGGCCTGCCCCCACCTCCTATAAGCTACTAGCACCACCCCCACCACAGTCTGACCCAATCATCTCAGCCAAGATCAGGATACCCCTGCAGAGCCCAGCTCTATGGGGGGAGGGAGAACAGCTCAGAACAGGGACACTCAAGATGTGAAACTCAAGACAGACACAGCCTTTGGGTTAAGGAGTCCCCACCTGCTGGACTACTGGGGGCTTCAGCCTATCGGGCCTCAATCAGGTAGGCTGCCCAGGGCAAGAAAGGGACAGTGACTCACATTGACCTGCACCAGAGAAGCTCTGAGGAGGCCCAGGATAGACATACTAAGGGATCAGATTCAACATCAGAACAAAATCCAGTGAGCTCCAGAAAGAGCAGATTCAAAGGTTTTTGTGTGAGTGTGTGTGGTTTTGTTGTTGTTGTTGTGTGTGTGGCTTTGTTTTTGTTGTTTATTTCCCCCCATTTTCTTCTCTTTTTTCTTGTGTATCTCTAATGTCTCTTTCCTTTGATTCTATTATCTTTTTGTCTTTTATTGTTATTAATTTTTATCACCTTTTCTCCTTTTTTTCCATTTTACTTTTTCTATCTCTATCTTAATATATCTATTACTAGGGGCCCGGTGCACAAAAATTTGTGCCCTCAAGGGGGGGGGGAAGGGGGGGTCCCTCAGCCCAGCCTGTGCCCTCTCGCAGTCTGGGACCCCTCGGGAGATAACGACCTGCTGGCTTAGGCCTGCTCCCGGGTGGCAGAGGGCAGGCCCAATCCCTAGGTGCAGCCCCTGGTTGGGCTCAGAGCAGGGCTGATTGGGGAGTTGGGCGCCGCCCCCTGTCATGCACAGAGCAGGGCGGATTGGGAGGTTGCGATGCCACCCTCAGTCACGCTCAGGGTAGGGCCGATTGGGGGGTTGGGCCGCCGCCCCCTGTCACGCTCAAGGCAGGGTCGATGGGGAGGTTGCAGTGCCACCCCCTGTCAC
>NW_005357451.1:962329-964794 GCF_000412655.1 Myotis brandtii | reverse complement strand
ACTCTTCTCCTTCTTCTTCTTCTTCTTCTTCTTCTTCTTCTTCTTCTTCTTCTTCTTCTTCTTCTTCTTCTTCTTCTTTTCTTCTTTTTCCCTTTTTCTTTATATCCCCTCTAAGTATTTGGTATTGTGTCTTTTAGTATTCTTTTTATTTTTTCTTTGCTTTGCTTCCACTTCTTTTTCCTTCTTAGTCTTTCCTGTAATTGTTGCTTTGCATGGCTTGATTTTCACGGTGTTTTTGGTATGGTCCTATTGTGTCTTGCTCTGTTCTGTCAGCACCTGTATAGCAGCTGGCACAATGAGGTTGAAGTTAAGCTTCACTGGCAGCAAATCTAAGGGGAGATCCCTCCCACAAATGGGACATCAACATTCAAGTCCCAATTACAACAAGAGAGTCCAAATAATGCATTAGAGGAACTAATGTCAAGGGGCATTCCTAGAGAATCCAGTTCAGGTGAACAAAAAGACTTCATCACTGGACTCCTCAAGACACTTTCTACATAGATTGGGAGGCATAACAGTTCTATCTAATACATAGAAGCAAAAAGAAAGAGACAGATAAAATGGGGAGATGAAGAAACAACCCCTTAATGAAAGAAAAGGAGGAATCTCCAGAAAAAATCCTAAATAAAATGGAGGCCATCAACCTATCATACAGAACTTAAAACTGCTCTCTATTAATCTTTATTATGACTGGAAAAAGTTGTCTACAGGAAGTTTCATTTGTTTTCTAAATCTGGACTTGAAAACTTTGGACACAGATAAGCTGAATCTTGAACATCATTTATCTTTCAAATCCTTTGAAAATAATTTTTGACTGCTATATTTGAGATGCTAATCCATTTTCAGGCACATCCTGTTTTAAGAGAACACTCTATAAGAAGATCTAGATTTATGAAGCACAACATTTTGGAGGATGACTGTGCCCATTACAGAGTGCTTCTTTGCTTTTCCAAACAATTCAGACTTCTTTTAAGTTGGAGTTTCTAAGAGTTTCCAGGTGGTACATATCACTACACACAATATTAACATCTACACAGAGAGAGATTGGTAAGGTACAGTAGAACCACGGCCAAATGAAGATCAAATTGAAAATAAAGCAATTCTAAAATGATTGTGGAAGTAAAGGAGAAGATACAGATTTAAAGAAGTCCTTTTTTTAGTACAACTTTGCAGGAATACATCTGTAGCATAAAGTGCATTGCACTTAAAGTGAAGGTTATTTGGGGAGTACAGTGGACTCCTAATAATAGAACCCATTTATCTAACAAACTACCCCCAAAAAAGATTATGTCAATTTGCCATTCAAAAATGCCCCTTTATACTTGATTCATATTTTTCATTAGTACTACATGGCCACAATCATTAAAAAAACACTTTTTTAAAATTGAGGTAATATTGATTTATAACATTATATAATTTTCAGGTGTACAACATTATATACATTACAGAGTGCTCACCACCAAAGGTCTAGTTTCCCCACAATCTTGTCGAAAGAGTACATCATGGTTAGTTTGTGTTTTGTTTTGTTTTTCCTTTTTCTTACATGTCTAAGGGTAAGTTGCAAAACTATTGCATTCACAATGTGAATGGGGCCTTATAAGTAAGCAAACGTTGATCTTTTTTAGTAACACCTGGAAAGCCTGGCTGTGTAAGCCTACCTCAGAAATGGAAAAAGGAATGATATCCTCTGAAAATGTGAAATATCATGGGTGTTCAATATATATTTATAATTAGGACTGAGGGGGCTCAGTAGAGCCTGGAGTGGTATACCAAAGCTATGGCTCAAGCCATAGAATCCTAAATAGCCTCTTTTAATTTTATTTTTTAAATTAAATTTATTAGGGTGACATTGGTCAATAAAGTTGTATGGGCTTCAAGGGGTACAATTCTATAATACATCATTTGTATATTATATTGTGGGTTCACCACTCCAAGTCAAGTCTCCTCCTATCATCATTTACACCCCCTTTACCCTCTTATATCTCCTCCCCAACCCCCTCTTCCCTCTAGTAGTCACTATACTGTTGTCTGTGTCTATGACAACATTATAGTGATTATTCTTTGTTTAATCCCTTTGATGGGGCTTTGAAGTGCTTCTGCTGCCCCACCACATCCATTCCTTTTTCTCCTTCACTTTCTGGGTGGTCAGTAGTAGGTATATGTAGCCACAGGAGCACCTTGGCAGAATGTAACAGAGCCTTGACGGACAGCCACCCAGTCCACCCCCAACATCATTTCAGTTCTATACACCTAAGGGAAATTACCTTCTTTTAAAATGAAATATGTATGTGAAAAGAAAACTATTGCAAATTATTTATTCAGGGGAAAAAAGTCTGAACATCTCTAATATATAAGGCCAAAGACATGGGATGAAGTCTGATTATCTTATAGTAGAACTAGAGGCCCGGTGCACAAAAATTTGTGCACTCGGGGGGAAGGGGGGGTCCCTCAGCCCGGCCTGTGCC